>NC_056737.1:1302209478-1302214478 GCF_019279795.1 Protopterus annectens | reverse complement strand
AGGAATCCTGTTTATTGCCTGTACTCTGTATTACCAAGTATTGTGAAGTACATGTATGGTAACATACTGGCTGCTTGCTACTACACACTAGGATGTCCTTACAGAAGATTCACTGATAATATCTATATCAGCTGCTACCTTGTACATCTCATGTGTTTTCTATCACTAGGCCCATCTCCTATTTCATTTTACAGGTTGAGAGTAAAAGAGGAAGACCGCTGTGGGGTACTGGTAGCATCATGAGTTCCTGTGCCAAAGATTTTGTGAGTGTTTGCAACTATAATGTATTTATTGTGCTGCTTAACACCTGCAGCTTTTATAGTTAAAAGTTGCAAATATATACTGCTGTGGCTATATGGGCCCTAGCTTATCAGCTACCATCAATTTCAATCCTGTGCAGTGATGAGGGTGAAACATCAGCACCACACCACTAACAAGACCCAAGCAAGTATGGTCAGTTTCACAGCAGGAGGTCTTCACTGCTGAAGCAATGCATGGTTCTGTCCACAAAGTGGTGATACAATAAAGGCAAACTCCTGCAGATCTTCACCACGCTTCTGCAGCTGCCACTACCAGTGCTGCAATGCACAATACCCCATTGCAGGTATGACAAAAAGTATGTGTCTGCTATTACTGCATCAATCACAGGAACCAGCTAAATGTTCCATACTTTGATAATATGCATAGTTCAGTTATATGAACCAGAAAAGCAATCTTCTGATATGGCTGGATCATCAACTGTCTGCCCCTTTTCACTTACAGAAAAGAAATGACCAGCAGGAATGGTAATCTGCCTGCATCACATTTTGTGTTGTCCACACCTACTCTCTGTCTTGCACATGTTGTAATGCTGCATGCATATCTGCCTCTAAAATACCTACCATGTTCCCCCTAACTTATTACTCTCCCACAGTCTGCCATAAAGCCATTGCTGACTCTCGAAATGAGGCAGAAATAGTCTACACCACAGCAAAAAAAAAAAAAAAGAAAGAAAATTAGTCATGACTTCCATATGTTTGCTCACTGCCCCCGATTCCTTCCACTGTGATCATTCCTCTTACTTGCTTTACATTGCTGCACTGATCCTTCAGCTTAATACATGTCTAGTGCACATTCTATACCCTAATACCCAGATGTTATCCCATCTATGGCACTTTCTGTCACTGCTCATGCTTTCAGGGCTGCCGGTACTTTCAGACACAGCCACTGTATACATGTCCCTAGTCAGTGAACACATCACAACCTGACTTCTGCACACTTTATGAAGTGCTCTATTGAGATGTCCCCAGTTTTATGTGCTGCATTATCTCTGTGCGGTGTACTATGTGATGTGCTGGCACAATTCTCATCAGTCTGTATATGGCACCAACAATAAGACATCCAGCTTATTGACCCTGATGATCACATACATCAGTACTGCTTAACAGTATGCCACATGAGTGCATGCAGTACAATTCATGAATACTCAGCTGCAATGCATGCCCAACTCATACACCAATATATCTCAATGAAATGAGCACAACACACCACTCATAAACACACCATAAACATAACAACACAGGATACACATCCTTCTGAAACCAAACACATTTTCATTTATTTTAATATACCAATTCTAATATTATAATGCTCTTGTGATGGCAAAATATGCCAAGAGGGACATATAATGCATCAGAATCTTCCCTTCCATTCCCATATCCATCACAGTCTGATTTTTGTGCACTTTATGTTGTGATCTACTGAGCTTTCCCCAGGTGTCTGTCCTATGGTATCCCTATTGTACATGCTGCAGTACCACTATGACATGTCCTGTGTGATGCGCTGGCTCAATGGTCATCTTTCTATACATGGCACTGACATGAATATGAACTATATTTAACAAACCTGCATTCAGTGATGTGAAGTCAGCAGAACAGTGTTTGAGGAACTAACGAGATCAAGTTACTGATTCTCATTCACAAAAGGAGATGTTATTCTCTTCTGCATGTGCTGCACTACCTGCCTTTACAACTTGTATGATATGCGCTTTTTACATTGCATACATGCAGCTGTGTCTGTGTATGTTACATGTGGGCTAGTTACCACAGTTACTGTAACTTCTTTTCTACACCTGTGCTTCACTATTATTTCAATGTTGTATGCTAAAAAAAAACAAAAAAAAGCATTTAACAACTTCATTCAAAGAAAAGAAACATATATCCATTAACAAAACTCAGCTACATAATATTCACATAGTTCTGCCAGTTCTTTCACATTCCCACTCTGTCATCACTGGTATACCTCCCATTGTTTTCTTTTTGGCAACAATATTACTCTTCATCTGCATTACACTTTGTGGTTCTTACACAGACAGGCACTGCTCTGTCCATTTCACCTCATCTCTACAGCCATCTTTGGTTCATGTGTTCTATATCACAATAAGTGTGTATCATATGGCAGCTGTATATCATTACAGTACCCATTATGACAATTTTTTGTACGAGAACCACATAGAACTCTGACTTGCTTTTTACAAAATCAACACTTCAGTATAAAAAAGATGCTCAATGTGAAAGAGAGACTATTATTCCAATGATCTAAATAGAAAACATTATTTGTCTTAATGATAAAAACATTGATCACAACAGAGATTCATAAAAACAAATACCATTTCATAACCACTGAACATATAGCAAAAATCAGAATGAACAAAACTATTTAGTACATTGTTTTCCATTTTTATACCCAACTTTTTTTTCTAGAAATTACAAAAAAAAAAAAAATCTAACTGTCAAAATACAACAGACATGATTCTACACAAGAAATCTACCTTGTTAGAAGCCCTGTTAATTTTTTTGTGTTTAACCTAAGATGAATGGCAGAAAATGTGAGACTCCAACCTCCTTAAATGGCATCACGTTACACAGTTTTAGCTTAATTGACAGACTGTTTCAGGAAATAATAGTACTTGTAACAAATTACAGAGTGCTGACAAATGGGTACCATTAGTGCTGAATCTGAGACATATATTTAAACGGAGTACTAACTCCTAATTCATAAGGCAGACTGTCTATCAAAACCAACACTACCAGCATATAAAACAGGTCTTTAAATGTAATTTATTTAAGCTGAACATTTTCAAGGTATTCAAAATGGAGAAATAAAAAATCTCTCCTGTCTGACAAAAATGGTGTACCACACTTAAAGAAGAATAAGACAGCTGTAGTTAAAATATATAATCAAGAAGCAGCATAAATGCCCGAAATGTCAAAATAAGAAAGATTCAGCAAACTGAAAGGTCACTGATTATATTCTTAAACCTTATTAGTCATAACTGCGTATTTATTGCAAACAGAGAAGCAGCCCTTGTTATTTTATGATGAAGTTCTAAATAATAAAGGAACAAAAGCGTTCAAAAATACAACTGTTCAGTGTGTTTTGTCTTGTGACTTGGTGGGACCCCTTTCTATTTTTAGAGTTTTTAACCTCTCTCTCTGAGCATATATATATATATATATATATATATATATATATATATATATATATATAAATCCTGAAATTCTGAATCCCAAGGACCAGAATCTCGAGATTGCGGAATCTCAAACATAGTAAATGGGGATTGCAGTACAGTGCAAAACGGGAACTTTGTCCTTCACTCCACTGTAGTGTGATCTCTAAGTTGGTATAATTAAGTTGCAAGGGGTGTGGGGGGCACAGCCTCCCACGTGGGGGGTGCAGGGTGCCCCCCTGAATGCACGTTAGAATAATTTGTTGTATGATTTAGTTTTTTTTTTTTTGTTTTTTAAGGTTCAAGATTCTGCACTTCGAGATTCTGGCCCTCAGGATTCAGAGTCTCAGGATTGTGGAATTTCAATATTCTGTAGTGATCCCATGTATGTGTGTGGTGTGTGTGTGTGTGTGTGTGTGTGTGTGTGTGTGTGTGTGTGTGTGTATGTATGTATATGTGTATATATATATATATATATATATATATATATATATATATACCTATATGGTTCCCCTACACATGGTCGACATTTCACAATGTCGAAGACCATATGGCCAAGACCATATGATCGACATTTGAAATGCCGACCATGCGGAACCCGGCATGTCTGTACAATTTGGAATGGAAAGATTTCCATTTCCGCACTATAGTGCAATCTCGGAGTTGGTATATTTAAGTTACGTGGGGTGTGGGGGCGTAGCCCCCCACAGGGGGTGCAGGGGAGGCATAGCCCCCCTGCTAGCATTTAAAAAGTAGGGCTATGTTGTGTGTTTTATTTTTTTTTACATGTTCAGAATTTTATGTCTCGAACATATGGTCTTGGCCATATGGGTTTCGGCTTTCTAAAATTTTGAACATCTATAGTAGACTAATATTACTCTTGAAATTTCAAATCCGCTTTGGTTGACTGTGTAAAATGTCGACCCGTAATGCTAACTATGAAATTTCGAATAGAAAACCACACTGAAAATTAATACATTGACAACCATGGTTCAATGTATTCAACATAGCAGGAGGTGACGTCACAACTCAATCATGCATGCTCGACCGTTGCTGGTTCGATTATGTGCTCCTTGGAAACCATGACTTCGTCCATCAGAGGTTATATATATGCCGCGGTGGTGCAGCAGTAACCTTGTCACCTCACAGCAAGAGGTTCTCCCATTAGATTCTCGGCTGGAGCGCCTTCTGTCTGGAGTCTGCATGTCCTCCCAGAGGTTGAGTGGCATTCGAAAGACATGCGTGAATGGGCGTGCCTTCGTTGAAGGTTGGGAGTCGGGCTGGCACTTCGGCACCATAAAAAAATCAACTGCCAATCATTAGTGGACCGGAGTTCCGCTGTGGCGACCCCTAAACAGGAAAAGCCGAAAGAAAACAACATATATATATATATATATATATATATATATATATAGATATATAGATATAGATATAGATATATATATATATATATATATATATATATATATATATATATATATATATATATATAGATATAGATATATATATATAT
>NC_056737.1:1302134478-1302204478 GCF_019279795.1 Protopterus annectens | reverse complement strand
AAATATGTTTTCATACAGAAAGGGATCTGTAGTACATGCTAAAAAAGTGCTGATAGGGTTGCTATCTTTCGTTGTGGCTAAAACCGGACTAAGGCCATACTCCTTGCATCACATGCAACTCCACCCATTCCCACCCCCTCTTTCTCCTGTCCACGTTCCATCCATTTTGTGACATCACTGACATCAGCTGGTGAGAATGCCCCCTTTTCCATCCTGATGTCTGCTTTCAACCGATTTACTATGCTTTTCTGTAAAACAAACATAGTAAATCAGCCAATTTAACAAACTCCAACAGTCTCTTTCCTTTTTTGAAACAGAATACCAGAGTTTGTACAGTATTTTCTGGACTACCGGGGAATCAATTTGGTTTCTGGATAGTCTGGAAAAAAATGGATATGTGGCAACCCTAAGTGCTGAAGGTGTGTATCAAGGTAATTAGGGATCCACATATTTATTATTCGAGCATTTCTACTGGATACTACTTGTTTGATGACCATCTCCCACAGTGAAGTACATAGCAGTGCTCAAAATTCCTGAAGACTGTAGCTTTCAAGGAACTTAAATTTGGTCGTTTGTAAACAGTTATAGAAAATATTTTGCACATTTTTCAAGTACTGTAGTGAGCAATACTATTGTGCTCCGACTGTATACTATAGTGTTAATGACAGTTATCTGACACACACACACACAAACGCATGCACACACTTACTTTAGTTTACTCTGAGCTGTTATTTCAATTTGCCCGAGTTGTACAGCTCATGTTATCTGTTCATTGAGTGATTGCACACTCATTATGGCAGTGATATATTTACTCTGAAAGTACTGTAATTTGCTGTTCTCCAAAGTGGATGACAAGAGAAGAAAAATTAATCTTGTTACATACATACTGTAATAAGTGTTTTTTTTTGTTTCTGACATGAGTAAACTTGAGGGAGAATATACAAAAGTAAGGGGACAGATCACTTGCAAAAGTTTTACATATCTGCACACACACATTCATATAATATACATGCATCCTGTATGCACCACAGTTGTTTGTTTTTTTCCATAGATGTATAACCTTCATATTGAGAAAATGTTAATTTTAACAGAATATAGTAAAACTAATGTGTATATAAAATATAAGATCTGATTTAATTGGTTTCTAAGTAAATGTCTTTCTTCCCAATGTTATTTATTTGTTTACACATTGTTGACCAGGTTAGTCCCAGTAGGCTAGTAGTCTCTTTTCATGAGAGATCCAAGGTGGTATTTATACTACTAGGGGAAATCTGGCCAGGGCATCAGAGAAATAGAAGTTATGTTCTTACCATAACGTTCCATGTTAGTTGTCTTCTTCTCGCCTTCTTTCTTGCTGGATGGGTTCGGAGCCGACCTTGGCTCCGACTCGGCCACTCTAAAAGCTCGAAAGTTGGTTCCACCGGCTCGAGGCTGCCCCTATATCCCACAATGCTAGGCGTGAATTACCTCAGATCTCATTTGTGAGCTAGGCCCAGCTAATAATACAACCAGGAAAAACTGGAAAAAGTCCACCTCTATAAACAAAGGGATTGCTATCGTTCCCAAGGGAAGAGAGTCTTGAAGGGCTTGCAACGCTAAAAGCACTGCTCTCATCTCTAGAACATTTATGTGCAAGTGGCATTCGTCTGGTTGCCATGTGCCCTGGACAGTTCTGCCCTGATAATGCCCCCCCCACCCGATCAGGGAGGCGTCCGTTGTCAGAGTAGCAACCGGAGGGGAAGGAACAAAGGGTCTTCCCAATAAGAGCTGAGGGGAAGACATCCACCACAGAAGATGATTTCTGCATGTTTGCATAATCATAATGGTGTGGGACATCGGAAGTTGCTGGTATGACTATTGCGTGAAGAGCATCCATTGAAGGATTCTCATGTGGAATCTGGCTAATGGAAGCAGAGGTATGGCAGCCGTCATAATCCCCAACACTTTCAGAACTAACCTGGCTTTGATTCTGTTGCTGCTGAAGAGGAGCGAGACCAGTTTGTGTATGTCTGTTATTCTCTGATCTGTTAGTCTCGCAGACATGTTGACTGTGTCTAGATTTGCGCCTATGAAGGCAATAGTACGACAAGGCGACAAGACAGACTTTTCGCAATTTATTGAAATGCCTAAATTTTGACAAATGCGAAAGGTGTAGTCCCTGGCCATTAGAAGAAGATGCTTGGTGGGAGCTGTGAGGAGCCAGTCGTCCAAATATGGAAACACCTGGAATCCTTGACGTCTCAGGTGAGAAGCTACCACTGCCATGCATTTGGTAAACACCCGGGGGGCAGTGGTGAGACCAAAGGGCAGGGCCCTGAATTGAAAATGACTGGTTCCCAGCCTGAAGCGGAGGAATCTTCTGGAGCGTCTGTTCATTTTTATGTGATAGTACGCATCCTGAAGGTCTATAGAGCACATCCAGTTTCCCTTTCCCAATAGGGGAAGGATGGACTGCAGCGTGACCATCTGAAATCTTGTTTTCTTGACTGACTTGTTCAAAATACTGAGATCCAAAATTGGTCTCCAGTCCCCTGTTTTCTTTGGAACTATAAAGAACCTGGAGTAGATTCCGGATCCTTGCTGGTCTGCTGGAACTGGCTGAATTGCTCTTTTTGCAAGCAGCTTTGAAATTTCCAAAGCTGCAAGATCCCTTTGAGCGGGTGGAACATCTGGAAGGGATTTTTTTGATTGGTTTGGAATGCGAACGAAGGGAATGGAACAGCCTTCGGAAATGGACTGTACCCACTTGTCTTGAGTCAGGGATAGCCAGGCTTCTGGGTACAGTGACAATCTTCCCCCGACTGCCTCCGAAGGTGGACAGTCGGGCAACACCTCAGGGATGCTGAAAGGGCTTATCGGAAAAGGTTTCTCGATTGCCCTGGTTCTGCGGACCCCCTCTGCCTCTGGGGCGACGTCTACCATTATTGTTCCCTCCTCTACCTCTGGATGGGAACCGACTCTGTGCGTCAGGCAAATTCCCTTGTGATTGCTTGCGGAACCACATTTTTCCACTTTTCTGGCCTTTGGGGTAAGGTCTAGAAGGAGTAGAAAAACGGACTCCGACGGCAGAGAGAGTTTTGCCATCCGTCTCGCACCTAGTCAAGGTTTCTTTCACTTGAGGACCAAAGAGAGATGATCCATCAAACGGGGAATTAGTGAAAGACGTTTTAAAGGGGTCCGCAAAATTGCATAGACACATCCAGGCATGCCGGCGTAAGGCAACACCTGTCCCTGCGGCTCTACTCGCTCCATCAGCCACATATGAGAGGAGGCGCATGGAGGAGTTAGCTATCGAATTCAGGGTAGTCAGCTGGGTGTTCATTTTGTCCTGAAATTCTGCAGCTGAAGGATCCTTCAACATCTCACTCGCTTCCTTGATCAAGTCTCTCTGGAGACGGGTGAAATGGCATAGGTAGTTCAGCGAACGCATTGCAAAGGTCGCTGACGAAAACATCCGCTTCCCATACCTGTCCATAGACCTAGATTCTTTGTTAGGGGGATGAACAGGCACTGAAGGATCAGCTAGTTCCTTCTTGGTGGCAGCAGCTACCACCATAGCATCCACAGAAACACCTTTGGTTAGAAATTGTTTGTCAGTTGGTGCGGTTATAAATTTAGAAGGTCTCCTGGGGGTAGGGTCCACTGAGTCAGGAGCCATCCAGGCTTTCTTTGCCACCACCTGCATGAGGGGATCAAAGGGGGGGGACACCCAGGAGGTGGAAGGGCGAGATCCAAACGCCTCAAGATACACAGATTCATCCTCCGAAGGGTTAAGGGCTGGCCAATTTCCCCTCTGTTTCAGGATCTCTAGAATGTCCGCAAAGGAGACATCTTCAGAAGGGGAACGGGGGGAACCCTCGGAATCCTCTAAATCTGTGTCAGAGGTGACAGACTCAGGTTAGTCTATGTGCTTCCTCTTACACTTTCTCTTCCTAGGGGGCTCCCCTGCCAATTCAGGGGAGGCCTCGGAAGAAGATGAGATCCCCACAGGGGATTCTTGAGGAGCTGGCTCTCTGCGGTCTGGGATGAGGGAGTGAGTCGACATAACCAGAGGCACCGAAGAGGGAGGGGCGGACGGAGCCGACTGTGGAGTCGAACAAGGTTCCAACACACTCCGCATGACCTCGAACACACCCCTGTCTGGCAGAGCCAGAGGTCCCCGCTCTGAGAAGCTGAGAACCTCCCTCGGCACCGACAGAGATGGCTCCGAGGCCGATGTCGGAGCCGAACTCACCAGCGCTGAAGCACCGAGAGGGAGAGGGTGGGACAAGGGTCCGATGCCACTCACCCCTCGAGCCGACGAGGGAAGTCCAGCCGAGATTCTTCAAAAGAAAAAATCGGAGCCGACGGAGCCGAAGACAAATGTATCGGCTCGATGCTACCACAGTCTCGGTTCCGAGCGCCCGGCTCCGAGCTCAAAGGAGTCGGAGGAGGAATATTTATAGGAATAAGTTGAGGCATCGACTGATGAGTTGGGCTCTGAAGCATTTGGGCCAGTGCCTCGGACTTTAAAAGTCGACTCACTACCCTCTGGTGGTCATGATCCGAGAGCCTCGATGACCTGGAGGAGTGAGATCTGTGGCTCCGTTCAGACAGCAAGGGAGACGCTGGAGCCGAATGAATGGAGCCAAGGGATGGTGACCTCGACCTCTTTCTAGATGTCGGCTCCGATGGTCTGATCGGAGCCGACCCAGGAATCTCTAATGCCTCGGCCCGGCCGGAGCCGAGGGAACCACAGACACTGTAGTCAAAGACTCATCGGCTCCAGCCGGAGCCGATGTAGCAGCAGGCTTCGAAGCCTTAGGCCTCGACTCAGAAGCTGGAGCCGAGGTCTTAGAAGCCTTGGAAGGTTTTCCCGAGGTAGCAGATAGGGAACCTTCAGGCTTAAGCAAACCCCTTAATATGAGTTTGTTTTTTCTTTCCTGCAGGACTCTAGGGCTGAAGCCATGGCATACAGCACAAGAGTCCTGCAGGTGTAAAGGTTCCAGGCAGTACACACAAGAAGTGTGACCGTCTGTCAGAGACATTTTCTGACAGCACGAGTCACACTTCTTGAAGCCTGAGACCTTTGAATCCTTGGACATTTTCAAGGAACCGAAGTGTAACCACACACACAGATTACACTGTCAGAAAAATCTAAGTAAGATTACTTTAAAACAAAACTTCTGAAAAGTAAGTTAAGTTAAGGATATAAAACTCCTATCAAAAACACATACACACACTGAGGGAAGGAAGGGCCCGAAGGCCTAAGGAAAGAACTTATTAGTTCTTGAAAAAAGGGGCTGGATAGATGGTAGAAGGGATAAATATCCACTACACTAAAGGTAACAAAAGGGGATAAACTAAGCTAGAGTAAGTTTAAAGGTTATTAGACTAATCTAATTTAAACTAACCTGGAGCCGGTAGAAAACACCTCGATCGCTGTAGCGGCAAACGAGATCTGAGGTAATTCACGCCTAGCATTGTGGGATATAGGGGCAGCCTCGAGCCGGTGGAACCAACTCTCGAGCTTTTAGAGTGGCCGAGTCGGAGCCGAGGTCGGCTCCGAACCCATCCAGCAAGAATGAAGGTGAGATGGACAACTTAACATCACCCCCTACTTGTCATTGTTGTGAATGGGTCCCATTTTGCCTGAGCACTTCCTGTTTCCATTACAAGTACCAAGGCTGCCTGGAGAAACAAGGAGACAGAAGAGGAGGAGATATGGAGAGGAGAAAGAAATTGAAGAGAAAGCCAATATCGACAGCAGAGAATGTTTCAAAGAAATCTGTCTGATGGAGATGAGATAGAGAATGATGGATGTATAATTACACCATTCCAGTCAGGAGGATTGCAGGATGATTTACTTAAAGAAATGGTAATGCAAAGAAGCCAGAAAATGAAGGAGTTTCCTGAGGGGCATTATGGAGAAAATACAAAAGGAGGATGCAGAGACAATCCTGAAAAATGGTAGTGAGATGGAAAAAAAAACATATGAAGACAAAGTAAAAGAAAGCAAAAGGCAAGTAGCAGAAAAAAGGCAGAAGAAAATGAAAAACAGAAGTACATGGTAAGGATTCAAAGTAAAGAAGACTTTACACTTGAGACTGTTTTTCAATCAAAATGCTTCTTGGAGAATATGAAAAAAAGATTGTAACCCATGGTATCTTTATGTAACAAATGCATTTAACAGGGAAACAAAAAAGAAAATTCACGAATAATTTTGAAAAGAGGTGGAAAAAGAGACCTTCCCCCGGATTCTCGAAAGCTTGCATGGTGTGCAAGATCGGTGCAGGAGCTCAAGCAGGCAATATGTCTGCCATGCAATCCAAGAACAGCATGCAGGGGCAAGCATGAGCACTCCTGCACTAATCCTGCACGGACTAAGCCCTTGTATGCAAATCACCCCATTTGCAGGAGAAATCCATGTAAATGAGGTGATTTTGCAATCCAGGAAGCTTGCAACAGTCCGTGAAGGACTAGCGCTACCTGCAGAAATGTACTCGGTTAGTAACCGACTACATTTCTGCAAAATCCAAAACGGAGCTATGACAGCTCCAAATAAAGGCTGCATATCATGTAGTAAGCATGCCAATAGCCAAGTATAAGGCCATTGGCATTGCAAACATAAAAAAAGTACAAAAATCAACTTATTTTCTTTAGCCAATCTCGGCTGTTTAAGCTTAGGGCAGCGGCACGCAATTGGGATCGGGGGAAAATAACAAAATTAACCTAAATTAAGCATTCTAACTAAAATCAATATTCTGCCATGTAAGTCAATGGCAGGCAGAAGACAACATTGCCAGTGAGTAGCGGTTGTTAAGGGGGGGTGGCTCAGTGTGAGACATGTAACTATGCATTAGCAGGCAATCCTATGCAAATGAGGGGAAGGATAGCAAATCCCAGTTTTCACCAGCATGTGAGTCAGGTCCCAACAGTGTAAGAGTAGGAATAGCTTGGTGCAAGCCTAGGAGTTATCTGATATCATGGGGGGGGGTGTCAGGCATACTGTAAACAGATTGGAGCCCTGTGGCTCGGGAGGGTTTGCTAAGCTAGGGGGTATGTCTAAACCTGCCTAGCACTCTTTACAAGGCCTAAGCGGGTGTGCGTGCCACGCACCGGGTTTTACGGAAAAAACAAAGAAGTTAAACCAGGAAACAGCAGCAGTGTGCACATTTGAGCACTCTGTTTGCGTGGCGTGCCCCCAAGCTTAAACAGGAAGGCAATGGGAAGGGAAATCAGCAGTAAGAAGGCAATCAAGGAAACCTAGCTTAGCTGGCAGGTGAAATGTATCAGAATCAGGCAATTACATGGGCAGCACACCAGCCCAGAACACTACTATAAACTATGCAAACACCTTCCCCTCTAGTTTTTCCCACACTATACACCACTGGTGTAAACAAGCAGGGAAACTTCAACACTCACAACAGCAAAATGATAGGGGCTGCAATAGCTATCATACAACAACTTGTGGAAGAGGCTGAGGGTGTGGTTCATAGGCTGGTACTAGGCTATCGGCCCTAGGGCCTATACAAGCCTAGCCATAACAATTCCCTGGATATTTTTTCCCACAATATTTACTTCTCTGGACCCCTGTCTAGCAGGGTGACTGGCATGATCCCCGGGGTGAATTTCCTATCTCCTATCCAATCATCAAGGTTCCTTTTGAAGAGGGCTAATGAGGTGCTCTGCTTGACATGTATGGGCAGTCTATTCTAGAGTATGGGGAGTCTCTGGGTCAGGAACCTATCCCTCCAGCATGTTTTGTTCATTGTGATAACAAGGTTTAGATCCCTGGAGTGTGTGGCTCTGAGGGATTGGGATTTCTTTAAGTGGAGCATGTCCAACAGCTCAGGGTTTGACTTGACATTGTATGTTAAGTAGAGATCGCCTCCGAGTAGACGATATGCCACAGAATAAGCTGGAGTTGTTTTAGACGGTCAGCATATGGCATCTGCTTTAGGCCTGTGATTCTTTTAGTGAGGTATTTCAGTGGCCTTTCCAGCTGTTGCAGATGTCTTGTGAGGTACATACCAAATGGGGCATTATACTTTATAATGGGTCTAATGAGGGATGAGTACAGTGGGACAATGAGCTCCTTTTTTCTGGATGAAAAGCCCTTAGTGATAAGGTGTGCCACATAGAAGGATTTCCTGACTGTTGTGGTGATGTGGTTATCGAAAGTGAGACCACTGTCCACCTGTGATCCTAAGTCTCTCATCACACTTTCGATGTTTAGTGTAATGCCACCTATGTGGTAATTCATGGGTGCATGTTTTTTTTCCAAAGGGGATAACTATACATTTCTTAGCATTAAGCTTGAGCCCATGGCTCTGGCACCAGGCATCTGTTTCTGTAAGACCCTTTTGTAGAATATCCACATAATTTGGGCATTAATAATGGCTCCCAGTTTGCAGTCATCTGCGAACTTTGTTAGCCAGATTGCCTTAGTGTCGGCCTGTACTTCAGAGAAGTAGATGCCAAACCAGAGTGGTCCCAGGACTGAACCCTGAGGTACTCCACTTGTCACTTGTCTGGAGCTGGATTTGGAGTCGGCTACTTTTACGGTCTGGGTTCTGGCAGTAAGCCAGTTGGCAACCCATCGAGTGATGTAGGGATTTATGCCCAGCTTAGTAAGTTTATCTATGATTCCAGAGTGGGGGGGTGATGTTGAAGGCCTTGGCGAGGTCCAGATAGGCTGTGTGGACCGACTTACCCTTGTCCACAGCTCTGAAGACTGATTCAAAGAAGGCAGTCAGATTCAGGAGACAAGATCGGCCCTCCACAAACCCAAACTGGGTGGGGTCCAGTGTTTGAAGGTTGCCAATGTCTTTGTTTATAAGTTCCATAATAATGCGTTCCATGCCCTTGCAGATCAGGCTTGTCAAACTGATGGGGTGGTAGTTCCCGGGATCCAAGGCGGATCCTCCCTTGTGGAGTAGGATAACTGTAGCTGTGCGCCACTCAGTGGGCACGAAGCCTGAGGCAAGGCTATGATTAAACATGACACTCAGGTTAGGTGCCAGTTCATTTTGTAGTTCATGTAGTATACAGCCTGGGATGTCATCTGGTCCCACGGATGCTGTATTCTTAGCTTTGGAGAGTGCAGTTTCTACCTGTGTGGCCGTGATTACCAGAATTTGGCAATCTTTTGGTATTGAGATGGGCCCTTTAGGGGGTGAGAGGGGGGTGAAGTTGGCACTAAATCGATCTGTCAGGATATTGGCAATATCCTTGGGATCACTATGTTTAATGCCATTCTGTTGTAGCTCAGAGCAGATCTGAGCATTGCCATTTAGATTCTTGATGTATCTATAGAATGCCTTATGGTTGTCTTTGGAATCTTTGGCAATTTTATTTTTGTAACTAGCTTTTGAGGATTTTATGAGGGATCTCAGCTTCTTACTGAGGCTGGTGAGGGAGTTTTTTGCATCCTGGGATTTTCCTCTTTTCTGCAACAGTTTCTTCCTTCTGTTGTACAGTTTGTTTATAGCAGGGGACCACCAGATTGGCTTCCTTTTTTGGAGAAGAGCATCTTGGTTCTATTTGGGATGGCACGATTCATGCACGAGTGGATGTGCTCGTACTTTGCCTTAGTGTAGGATTCTGCATTCGAACTTTCAGATCCCGTCTGCATGGGTGTCATGAAGTTTGTCACTTCTAACTTCAGTAGCATGAAGTTGGCTTTGGAGAAGTTTTTTAAGGAGGTTTCTTTACTGGGGGGTGGTGGTGGGATGTGGATGTCAAGGGTGATTTGCTTACGGTCAGACCTGATGTTGGTAATGATCAGGTCTAGGATATTGGAGCCCCTGGTGAGACAATGGATTAGTTGATCCAGGGCATTGGAATTTATGAATTCCAAGAACCATTGGGAAAAGGAGTTGGTACCCAAGTAGTTTTCCCAGTTAATGGCAGGGTAGTTGAAATCACCCAGTATTAGGGTGTTTGGTTGTATCTTAATATTTTCCAGTATGTTTAGAAAGGTGTAGTGAGAATCTTGGGGCATGGTGGGAGATCTGTAGAAAGCTACAATTTGGATTGCAGTCTTACCTAGTGTTAGTTGCACCTGGAGAATTTCAGATGCACTGTGTTGGACAACTAGCCTGGAGGTGTGAATATCCTTGGTGAATATGGACACTCCTCCACCTTTACAGCCACAAAACCAAGACCAAAACACTAAAGTGTGGTAAGAGTTGTAGTCTGGTATTGCAGGGGTGCACTCTGGAGCCTTGAACCAGGTCTCACTTACTGCACAGATATCAATGTTTTCCATTTTTAGGAGTGCCTCGAGAGAGTGCATTTTGAGGTTTAGACTTCTAGCACTGAGTAGCATTATCTTCAGATTTTGCATGCTTGTATCTGTTACAGTGGTGGTTTTATCCTTTGAGGATGTGAATGCTGTCCACCAACCCACAGTGAGGAGACGGAGAAGAGTGTACAGAGCCAGAGTAACCTACCAGGGGCTACATGAGCTGGAGATAGTGGAGAGCTACAGGGTGGACAGGGACCTCCTACAACAAATTGTTGAGCTGTGCCGGCCACGCCTGACACACAGAACTAATAGAGGGGAACACATCCCAGTGGATACAAAGGTATGTGTAGGCCTAAGAATACTAGCTACAGGTACCTTCCAAAGGCCAACTGGGGATATGACGGGGATTTCACAGGCATCAGCATTCAGGATACTCCACCATTTCCTGGATGCCATGTCAGCACATGTTGGTGAGCACATATATTTCCCCAACACCCGTGAGGCACTGGCCAGCAATATGCAACTGTTCCACCAAAAAGCAAAATACAATGAGGTAGTGGGTGTTATAGACTGCATACACAAATCCATCAAAGCACCACCCGATGAGCGGGGTAGGGTCTACATCAACCACAAGGGCTTCCCCTCCATCAACTACCAGGTTGTGTGCGATAATGAATGTGTGCGCGGGCGGTCCTGTGAAACGGAAAAACGACAGCCCTGTCAAGCATGGGAAAGTGAGTCGCAGATAACACAAGGTATTTTGAATCTTTCTGATATTCCCTTAGATGGACCATGTGTCTCTGTTTTAAACAAAGGCCTTAGCTTTATTCCTACAGCAGAGGATGGCTTAACCTCAGCTTTGACAGATTTAAAACAGTTTATTCGGAATATAAATTTAAAGGTTCTTTTTGGTTCAAATAATGCTATGATATCATATAATACTTGCAAAAGACGTAGTACCTTTATACCAGTTAATTTGCCTGTGACAACTACTTTCCATAATTTATGTGAAGCTGATTTGAGAAAGTTATATGGGACTACAATTAAGAAGAAGAGACAGTATAATTTGAACTATGATGAACATTGTGCCTTAAAGAAACTGCAATTTGACAATACTATTGTAATGAAACAAGCTGACAAGGGAGGTGCTATTGTTGTTATGGATTGCAATGCCTATAAGATATCTATGCACAATTTTCTTCAAGATGAGAATGCTTTCAGAAGCATATCATATAATGATGCTAAGAAATGCATTAGTAATGTCAATATGTATATATATATGAGCTACAAACTAATGGTGAGATAGATTTAGATTTGTTTCACTTTTTTACAGTACCCTGTCCCACTATTCCCTTATTATATGGGTTACCAAAAATTCATAAATGTTTAGATAACCCACCCATGAGGCCCATTGTCTCTGTGGGTGGGTGGATAACTGAACCGATATCTGTTTGTCTACAAAAGCGATTGTACCCCTTACTATTGGAGTGTCCTAATATCTTAAAGGACACAGGTGATTTTTTAAGCAAACTTTCAATTTGGTATAACAGTCTACGTAACAAACTCGATTCAGGTTATTTATTTGTAACCTTAGATATAAATTCTCTTTTTACTGTCATACCAAATGAGTATGGCATTGAGGCTATCAGACAGTTTCTGAGTAAGAAAATAGATATACCTACAGGTGATGTTCAAAATATATCTGCATTATTAGACTTAGTTCTTGGCAACAGTGTATTTATGTTTGATCAACTTTTGTTTCTACAGCTAACCGGTGTTGCGATGGGAACACCGGTTGCCAATACATATGCTAACCCAGTCTTATATCAATGGGAATTAGAGTTTATACATGATGGTGTGAAATTTTTGAACAGTAATATTTGCTTGTACCAGAGGTTTGTGGATGATTGCTTTATGGTTTGGAAGGGATCACGCTCTGATCTGCAAGACTTTATAGTATATCTAAACAGTAGTACGAGCTTCTTGGTTTTTAAGGAGATTATATCTGAACATGAAGCAATTTTACTTGATGTTAAGGTATATAAAGAAGAGGGTACTTTACAAACTACTATCCACAAGAAGGATGTGCATACTAGTAGATACTTACATTATAATAGTATGCATGCACCCCATGTTTTTAAAGGAATTGTTAAAGCTCAATTTTCACGAGTCAGTAGGTTAAATACAATCGACTCTGTATTTCATATACAGTTAGATGAAATGTTCAATGAGTTTGTTAAGAATGGCTATGACTTGGATATATATTGGAAGAATTGAAGAGAATGGTAATACTTAATAGGGATACTACATATAAACCTTACCTTAGGACAGACGCGTGTATGAATGATCATGTGATCATTACATCAGGATCTAACATTGGAAATATAGTTAGAACTAGATATGTTATGAACTTTAGTAGTAGAACAGGTTCGGTTAAATATATTATAGCCAAATACTGGCCTGTGTTGATGGCCTGTCCAGAGGTTAGGCGAATTTTAGGTGAAAAGCCTTACTACTCATATAGGAATATGAGAAGTATTAAAAGCTTATTATGTTATAAAGATTTTAATTTTGGCTTAAAGCTGAATGCTTTCTCTGATCGTATTGGTACTTTTAAATGTATGAGCTGTTCTTGTTGTATAGACATTGCTGCTACCCCTAATTATGCATTTATTCATCCTGTTACTTTAAAAGAGTTTTACTTTAAATCAGTAGCATTTTGTAACAGTGTAAATGTGGTGTATTTGGCTACTTGTAATGCCTGTTCAGCATTCTATGTGGGCAAGACCACACGTAAACTTAAAGACAGAATAATTGAGCATAAGTCAGAGGTTAGAAGGGAGGTTGAGAATAATGCTCTTTTCAAGCATATTAAAACACATGGGAATACGCATTGCTTTAAATTTAGATGCCTAGATTTAGTTAAACCTCATAGTAGGGGTGGTGATATTAATAATGTTTTAGATATTAAGGAATATGAATGGATTTTAAGACTAGCAGCGGATTCTTCACCTGGATTAAATTCTACTGTTAGCCTAAAGCCTGTTTTAAGTAAAATTCAGCGTGTTAAGCTATTTTAAATATTTTAAATATTTTTGCATTTTGTATATATGTTATATTATATTGTGTTTGTCGGTCATGTGATTTTGGCTGCTATCATGTGACTGGTTTTTGCTCCTATTTAAAGCAAGCTGCTTTTGTTTTAATGATTGTTAGTATTGAAGAAGGGTTTCACCCGAAAGCTTTGCTGTGATATATTAAATTGTTTTCTGCCTACGTTTGTTTGTTTCTTTGGTATTCCTGCATTCCAGTCTTGTTTTGTTGGAGCACATATATTTCCCCAACACCCGTGAGGCACTGGCCAGCAATATGCAACTGTTCCACCAAAAAGCAAAATACACTGAGGTAGTGGGTGTTATAGACTGCATGCACAAATCCATCAAAGCACCACCCGATGAGCGGGGTAGGGTCTACATCAACCACAAGGGCTTCCCCTCCATCAACTACCAGGTTGTGTGCGATAATGAATGTGTGTGCTGGCTGCCTTGGAAGCTATCATGATTCCTACATCTGGCATCTGACGCAGCTGTACCAGAGATTTGCCAATGTGGACAGCCCTGATGGTCACCTAGTGGTGGATGCTGGATACACACCGTAGCCGTGCCTGATGACACCCATCAGAAATGCACACATACCCGAACAAGAAGTCCATAATGAGGCACACACACAGACCAGAATTATAGTAGAACGTGTGTTTAGGATGCTCAAATCATGGTTCCCATGCCTGGACACATCCGGTACAGCCTTGCAGTACTCACCAGCTACATGTACCCAAATTGTCCTTGTAAGTGCCATACTACACAATATGATCCTGCGGGAAACACCTGCATCAGGAAAAGCACGGGGCAGGGCCACCCAGCCCCGAGAGAAAAAACCTGAGCCTGCCCCAGTAGGTAGAAGGAGGTGTACCCAGAATGCCCTGGCCTTGGCAAAGAGGCAACGCATAGCACATACACGGACACAGGAGGGACCCAGGGAATAACACCTCTCTCTAACTCTCACATACAGTAAAATGGATGCCAAACATTACATTACGTGTGCCTAACCATGTGTAGGGAGTGTACTATGTGCATCCAACATAGGCAGCCCTGCAGCACCACCCTATATACTGGGACACCCACAAGGTAAGTGACTCCACATATGCCAATCGGGGGGGGGGGGTCACAAACCCAACAGTCACAGCCAGCAGGACAGGTGTAGACAAATACAAATAAAGGCTGTGCTATGGCCTCTCAATAAGGCCTATGGGTAACCTCTCTCCCCAGGCCTACACAGACAGACTACAGCAGGTTAGGCAGTGGGATGTTAGTTCTGATGGGTAGGAAGTCAGAAACTAATATGTAGGTAATTAAAAGCTAAGATCTGCAGTACACTGGTATGCCTCTAGTCAGCATGATAGGTAACACTACAGACTGAACTGGAGTACCCGACATACCAGTACAGTCCTAGCAAATGTGTACAAGTGTCAGATGTACCTCCCCCCCATCCTACGTAGAAATGTAATCACAGTCAGGTGTGCCCCCCATCCTGTATAGAAACGTAGAAATAGTCAGGTGTGCCCCCCCCCCATCCTACGTAGAAATGTATTAACAGTCAGGTGCCCCCCTCAATCCTGTGTAGAAATAGTCAGGTGTGCCAGCCCAATCTACGTAGAAATATAGTAACAGTCAAATGCACCCCCCCCCCTGCAATCCTCAGGTGTGCACCCCCCATCCTATGCAGAAATGTAGTAACAGTCCATGCCAAATGATCAACTGATACCCTGCAGAAACAGCATGCTACCTGTAGGTGTACAACATAAAGGTCAGCACTGCAGTACAAAGTACCTGGACTCAATCCACACATTCAATACAGACGGCCATACTGGCAATGCCCACAAACTTAAGAGAAAAGAAGGCAATGTCAGTCAACAACATACTGAAAGGTCATAATGGGCATGCTCACACACAAACACATGAAGGCTATGTCTGCAAACACCAGTGGGCCAGACATATCTGGCAGCCGCAGATATTAGTGCAGACACTTCTCAGTATGTACCACTCATGGTTTGCACACAAAGTGGATAGGAATATAGGCATATATGTAAGGACAACACACTATAATATGCCAAAGGTAGACATACATAGATGTGTGGAAGAGGGTGACTGTGACAAGGAGCCATCCAGGCCGGTCCCACCCAGCACACAGCCAAAGGGCCACAACCACACGAGGGTCAGATGTCACTCACTGCAGATACTAGCCACCGGTATCTGACAGCATTACAGAGTATGTGGTGCACGTGCCAGCTGTGCAACATGTCTGTTCGAGAAAGTAGTCATCTAGCATCTGTATACATGTACCTGTTTAATATGAACCAGGTTGTGCATGCATGTGGCGTGTCAACCCCTAGATGAATGGGCTATGGGCCATACACACACATTGCCCTCCCCACAGCCCCACTATGACAAGCCTGCTGAGGTAATCCACTGTGAAATACACCTTTGGGAGAGTTGTATCCCAGTAATCTCCGTGGTGCGTCCCATAACTGCGTACTGCTGAAGTGTGATAAACTACTTAGGTAGGAGTTCTAACCCCAGCCTTGGCAACTGTGTGTGTGTCTTTCTGTGTAGAGAGTGATGCTTTTTAGGGTGGTCACACTCCCTACAATTGAAATGCTCTACTTTGGTAAGGCTGCTGATGTCATCCACCTAGAAATGAATCCATGGGAAGGTTGTATCCCAATAATCACCATGACCCATCCCATAACTGCGTACTGCTGTACTGTGATAAACTAGTTGAGTAAGAGTTCTTATCCCAGCCTTGGCAAGTGTGTGTGTGTGTTTGTGTGTCTGTGTAGAAATCAATGCTTTTCAGGGTACTCACTGCTGCTGATATCATCCACCTAGATATACACCTCTGGGAAGGATGTAGTCCAGTAATCTCCATAGCGCGTGCCATACCTGTGTACTGCTGTAGTGTGATATAGACCTCTCTTAGGGGGGTCTATACCCACACATGTCTGGTTGTGGATGTTTTGTGTGTGTTTCAATGTCTGTGTGGGCATCAATGCATTTTAGGCTAGTCATACTCAGTACATTTCAAATGGCCTACTTTGGCAATCCTGTTGATGTCATCCAAAGTGACATACACCTTTGGGGAAGGAGTACTCCAGTAAGCTCCGTGGCGCATACTATAACTGCGTAGTACTGTAGTGTAATAAACTAGTTAGGTAGGGGTTCTACTCCCAGACATGACAGGTGTGTGTGTGTGTGTGTGTGTGTGTGTGTGTGTGTGTGTGTGTGTGTTAGTAACTCGTATCCTGTGTGGAGGTGGGTGTGAGTGTGTGGCACCTGGGCCCAATGTGGAGCGGGTTTTGCAAATTTCTTATATGGTGGTCCTAGTACATATCCAATGTTCACCATACAGGCATAACAGATGTGAAATAGCCGAGAGGCTGGGGTGCAAATCCATACCCATAAGTGACATAAAGGCCAGGTAATCACAGTTAGCAACCTCAGTATTACACAGAGCACACTCTCAACCCATGTCTCACACACACACACACACACACACACACACACACACACACACACACACCTAGGCAACAGCCAATATGTTGGTAGTACACTGCATATTGGCCACTGATACTAACTATGGAGTGATTGCAGTGGGTTACAGAGGGCATGGCACCCCGTCCATCTGTCCAATAGGCATATACATGCAGACAGTTCACCTTCTCCAACTTGCCCACTTGACAATTGCAACACCTGTGGTGCCATCACGTGACCCACAAAGGACATACCATGCCTGAAAACATGCCCTGTATGGACAGACGCCACTGACACCAGGGAATGCCATTAGCATGCTATCAATGTAGGTGCAGGGTAAACCTGTCCATTACCAGTTACCACCACAGGTGGCCAAGACTTGCACATCTGATGATAATCTGTGTACACATCGGCATGACACCCCAGGTACAGTTCCACGTCACTGTACATGCAAGTGGGAGGTGTGCACATCCCAGACACCATCCACGCCGTGCACTAAGGAACACATACACAGCAAGCGATGCAAAGCATTGGCCATGCACAATAGTCACCCAGGGGACTGGATGGGGGATACAATACCCACCTATGTGGACAAATGCAGAAACTACAGCCCTGAGCCACAGTGCTGACCATTGTCATGTGGCCTGATGCCAAGGTATACTCATCACCTAGCCTTGCAGTTGACCACCACACACCCATGCAGAAATGCACCCATGCATGTCAGTACTGGCACCCTATGTGTTTATGTTGTACGATGTGTATAATCACATCCACACTCACTACAACTCCCATTGGCATACTGAAGCATGCTGTCTGATGTCAGACACCTCCTCATACCCTTTGCCCATATCACCTCTGTATGACCCCTGTGGTGCATGTGATACCTGCACAGTAATGTTTTGTGGCAATCTCACTAGTGATGGGTTGCATTCCTGGCCCTGCCAAGTGTGTCAATGTGTGTGCGTCCCTGTGAGAATGCGACTGTGTTGACGCTGGCACCTGTTCATGTGGACAGGCACATGTACTACATCTACTGTACAGCTACCATATCCCTGTTACAGATGTCACTCACCATCACATATACTTTATGAGGGCTCCACAACATGTAACCTATGGGGCGCATCCAATAACTGCATAGAAATGTGATAGCACTACATAGTCATCAGGGGTTTGATACCCTGTGCTGGTAGATGTGTGACACATACAAGCTCAAGTTTTACTCTCCCACCCCACCCTGTCTCTCACTCCCTCTCTGGTGGATGTGGAGACCTACACCTGCTTTGCTTAGGCAGCAGCATGTGTATTGTATGTGATCCTCATGATCATCTGATGGCCTCTGCACGAACTACAGCCCTCCCCTAGCTGACATGTGGAACAGCTGTGGTAACATTCCCACAGCTAATTGCATACAAACACACTCCAATATCTAGGAATATCATGTTGGTGTTGGCCCTTTTCATTCACTGTGAGCAGGAACTAGATCTGTTTGGCAAACAGCATCTCAGATGGATTGGAGATTTACCTCTAACAACATACACTGTGGAAACAGGGCAACACACAGTAGGGGGATGTGCCTGACCTGACTACACACTAAGTGCTGCTATACTGCATTTGGAGTAATATTGGTTTAACAGTGTGTGTGCGGACATGGCTATCCTACATGTTTTAATACCTGCCATGTCAGTGCTACGTTAATCAGGAATCCCCATCTGTAGGGTCATCTGCAGACTGGGCAGTGTGTTGTGCCTTTGGTTTTATGTGTTACCCACAGAGCGTCTATCTATGAACTGTAGAAGGTAGTGTGAGGATTGCAGTCTGTAGATGGTGAAAGCCGTGACTGTTACTAACCTCATATCCCTCACAGGACATACGTTGCAACAAACCCTGTTACAACAGTAAATGTATGAGGTTATCACAGCAACATGTCAATACTGGCCCTGTGTATGTGCTTCCAGCCACAACTCTGTCAACCTTTGTACATATGTTGTGCATTAAGAGGTGCATATTATACACCATCATTAGTGTTATCATATCTGATAACAAGCCAGTGAGATAGACTGCTACACACAGTACAGTAGGGGTTATATTTGATGACATACCCTGGATATTTTGTGGTTGTTTGTACAGTACTGAGGTCTGTGTACTTATGGTGAATGCTGACAGTGTGTATATTGTTAATATTTACCTTGGCCTATATACAGACTGTGGTAGATGTCATCGTCCTAGGTCCTGTCCTATCTGATGTTACATACTGCTCCACTGTATGTTACCATATTGGCTTACATGTTTGCAGGGCCATACACACACATGTCCCATACCACAGACGGGTATCAGACCACATTGTGTAGTGGCCCAGTATATGTAGGGTTAGTGTGTGAGTGGCACATATGAGGATGGCGTTGAACAGATAGTCCATATACTGTAATATTATGCTAGCTTACCATATGTGGCTGTGTTCACATTGGTTATGGTTATGCGCTTTCACACAGGTGTATCTTAACCTGGGCTGTGACATGCCTGTAGAGCCTGCTGCATATGCAGGTACATGTGTATTCCCCCATAGGAGATGTAGGCCAGTGTTGAGCCAGTCTGCCTGTAGCCTGCATTGTGCTTTGTTACATGCCTAGCAGCTTAGTGTACTTACCCAGTGAGGTGTCATGTGCAGATACTTGCCAGATGTACTGCTGCTGGGCCTCCCTTAACAGTCATGTATGTCACACAGAGCTGTGGGATGCTGCACAGATGTATTTCAATATCTAGTGGGTAGTATGTGGCCATGGCACCTCTGTACCAGCAGTTATGTGTTAGGATAGACAGAGGTGTGTGAATGTATAACCTATGGGGGCAAATTTATACCAGTCGTTATGTGTTATACCCATCTACATGGCTGTTAACATCCATATTGTCAGGCTTGGTCCACATGTTCTGCACTAAGGGGTTCTGTGTACAGCTATGGACTGCACAGTTTGTGTCAGAATGTCCACATCTATTGGCCAATACCTCTGCTGTAGTCCACAGGAGCATTATGTGCTTGCAGCGGTACTGTACTATGACGTCCATAGGATATCTGTCAGTAGCCAATGGCACACATTTGAAAAGCAGATGTGACCTCCCACACACACCATGTCTGTGAAGGCAATCCCCATTACAGTAGCAACAGTCTGCTAATATACCTGCTATACATGCCTGACATCCCCTTGCACTATGAAGGTGGGACTATAGGGGCTGAGGTAGGGCTACACCCCATGTTCAGGACATATGGTGAATATATATGTACATATGATTATCCAGATATTTATATAGATAATTACACATTTACGTATCGACATATATAGATTGGTCTGCATATGTACATAGATATGCATATACACACCCAGATATATACATAAACAGAGCAGTATATGCCTACACATATACAGATAGAGATACACAAGCACATATACGTATACCACGCTGCCATGCCTGCCAGCAGTCCACTGCTGTTGTATACCCCACACATACGGTGGGGATGGGACCATATATGTGTGGGCGTCACCTACACAATATATGTGTGCCCATATGCACTCCACAGGCCAGTGTATGTAACAGTGGTATATGGCCCTGTGTTACTGAGTCTGGGGGGATGCACCATACATAACCTAGGCTGTTACAAAATGTGGGGTTATCAGGGGTGAGCTGCCTCAAGGTATCCGGATGTACAGTACCATACATGTCACCTGTCTTGACATTACTTACATAAAATGGGTTACTGCAGGCCTACTGCCTCCTGCCTTACAGACTGTTCTGTTTGCCAGTGTGCCTGTGATGGTGTCAGTTATGCCTTGCTATGTAACAGCTGCATCCCACTTGGTCAACTGAAGTCTTTACCACCTAGTGATTGTGTACAGAGTGTAGATAGAGGCTGCTGGACTATACACCTGCATCATGTACTGTTGATTGTGTGGTATCCTGTGGCCCAGTCTATCTTTACTATTGTTCAATTTGGAGGGCTTGGTCTGGACAGCAACAGTTGTGCACCTTTCCAGACTACTGTATTAGTATAACTGTTTCACAGTTGCATTACTCTGTTGATATGGATGTCAGTGTCTGAACAGCTATATGACATGGCATATAAATCTGTAATAGTACACAAATAAAGGTATTCCTTTTCTGCAAACCTGTGGGTGGTGTTTATCCTATGACATCTCTGTGGGTATATGTTGCAAGCAACAAATGCCATTTGTATGGGTGGCGTGTCCAGTTGTTAGGGTGTTATGTAGTAGGCGCACAAATTATGGTACAGCCACTATGCCTATAGTTAAGTATCTTACTGTACATACCTCTGCATGTGTATGTGTAGTCACATATATACATATATATATATATATATATATATATATATATATATATATATGTGTGTGTGTGTGTGTATATCTGTGTCTGCATATATGTGTCTATGTATACATATCCTGGAGATGTTGATAGCTTCCACAATTTACATTTCCTATGTGAGCCAGATTGTACTGCATGATATGTTATCAATATCAACCTGACATCATACAGGTAGGATGTAGTACTGTCAACATCATGTGCCCATGTCGTGTCAGGTCCTGGTTATGGGATCTGCAACACTTAGTAGTGTGTTGCACGGCGGACGTGTTTGGCTGTTGGGGGGGGTATGCCAATTCGTACAAGACGTATACTGTTTGGGGCCTCTCAACCCCATTAACGGTGCATGTGGACATATATGTTTCTGTTAATCTGGCATTGCTATCTACAGATGTATGGCCATATATACCTATACAGATATATATATATACATATCTGCTTACATATATATATAACTATGCCTGTATATACCTACAGAGATATATATCTGCATACATATATGTAACTTACTGTGTATACATGGACATATAGGTGTAGATATATATATATATATATATGTGTCGATGTTGGCATTCACATGTATATATATATATATATATATATATATATATATTTATATAAAATACTAGAGAGATGCCTACACTCTCAGGTCTCAGACTACCTCCTTACTAACAACCTCCTTTCCAATACTCAGCATGTTTTCCGACCAAACCATAGCACCACCACTGCCTTACTCTCCTTTACTAACACTATCCTTCAGCATAAAAACAATGGCTATCTCTCCTCTGCTACTTTCCTAGACCTATCTAAAGCATTTGACATGGTCTCACACAAACAACTTATCTCTGTCCTCAATAACCTATCCTTCTCACAATCATTCACCAACTGGTTTCAGACTTACCTGTCTGACCGCCAACAATCCATTGTATGGCAGAATGACACATCTCCCCAACTACCTGTCTCCATAGGGGTTCCCCAAGGATCCATCCTTGGACCCCTACTCTTCTCTGTTTTCACAAATAATCTAGCCTCTGCCACCACACATGGCACACTCATACAATACGCAGATGACTCGACCATCATCTGCTCAGCCCAGTCCCTACCCAAACTGCAAAAAGTCACACAGGAAGCCTTTTCCTCTGTTGAAACTTGGTTATCCGATGCCCAATTAATACTCAACCCAAACAAAACTAAACTACTCATCTTCCAACCCACCAAACATACTCAAAACAACTCTCACTTTAACATCACAGCAAAAGACAACACCACTATATACCCAACTGAACACACCAAATTGCTAGGAGTGGAAATAGACAATAAACTAAAATTTGACATTGACATGTCCATGACCGTAAAAAAATTCCACAAAAAACTAGGAGCGTTATACAGAAATAAGCATCTTATCACCAAAGCAGCAAAGATTTCAATAGCAAATTCCCACCTTGTCTCCACCCTACTTTATGCCTCTCCAATATATACCAACCTAAGGCAATGCAATCTAAACAAGCCAGAGACCTGCTACAACAAAATTGCCAAATTCGCCACAGGGGCATCCTACCATAGTCACCACTGTCTCTCACTTGCTGAACTGGGCTGGCTTGAACTCCCTCATCTCCTTCAATGGTATCAACTCTCACTCTCCCACAAACTAGTAAACCATCCACTAAATGTCTCATCCCTCCAGAATCTACTCCAACCCTGTCGCACCACCAGACCAAAGATCCAGCAACAAAAATCACTTGCAGATCACTAAAGCCAATAACTCTTCTGGTGAAGCACTATTCTCTTGCACCATAGCCAAATAATGGAACTCCCTCCCACCCACAATTACCTCCGTACCATCATGCACCCACTTCAAAACTTTACTAAAAGGGCACCTAAAAACATGCTGGCTATGCCCTTGCAACTCCCACTCTAATATCACCCACCCCATCCAACCACTACCTTTCTTTCCACTCCACTAAATACCTTGATTATAGCAAGCTCAGATGCTCATAAGCCTAGTACTTATACAGCAGGAACTTCTTATTTTAACATATGTTAATGTCTGTTATGTACTTCACAGATAAAGATTCTAGTTGTCTACTGATGTACTATGTTCTTCATTTTAAATATGTTGTAAGTAATTGCTATGTAAATTGTTAATTGCTATGTAATCCAATGTAACTACTGTCTATTTTAACTGTGGAGCTTTTCTCCCCAGGCCTTCGCTGAAAATGGACCTACGTCCAGTCGGATACTCCCGGTCAAGAAATATAAATAAATAAAATAAATAATATATATATATATATATATATATATATATATATATATACATATACATATATAGATATGCTGTATCTGTTTAGATATCAATATATGTACACACACACATTGGTATACATTCTCTGTACTGTTGCATGACTGGGCTGGGTGATATGTTTCTGAAAGCATCAGATTTATGTATATCTACACGGCTTAGTGGTAAATCACTTTGTCTATGGTGTGCAGGGTCCTGGGTTCGAGCCTTGCTGAGGCTGTTTACTTTGTTGCTGGGCAAAACACAGGCTATTGGATACAGAGTGATTAAGACACTTTAAAGCAGTTGTAAGCGGGTTTGCGCAGTGATAAGAACTTTTAACTTCCAGTTACAGTTTCTTATACTCACTTAGCTTCTAAATTGCTTATTCTGTGTAGGCAGTGCTAACCCCCGCGCAAATGTACTTAAACACACTTACTACTGCTTATTTGTGCTTAAAGCTGCTTACTAGTGCCTTATTCATTATGACACTGACACCTCACATGTGCATTTCCTGTAGTACTCCAGTTCATAAAAATATGTTATTTAGTGGGTTTTGCAACAAAAATATTGGTTATGACATGCTTTGTCATGTAAAATAGAATGTGCTGCAGTGGGACTCGAACCGGGAATGCCTGCTTGTTAGGTGAATGCTCTTCCCACTACACTATTGCTGTGCTGCTTCATTGGCATATATCTTGCTTGTTATCCTCTTCAGCCTTTTAAGCTGCTTTAACCGTAGCTAAGCGATGGGCACACTTGCGCACCTACAGTTAGCTTCACTCGGATTTAAAAAAAAAATTAAATAAAAGGGTTTCTTCATTTTATGTATATGTACTGTTGCTGTTGTACACATGGTGGACTGTAGGTAGATTATGAGGACACCTATGAGCAGTCTCGCTCATTTCTTATCCCTTTCTGCTGTTCTACATTGCAGGGGCTCTGCTCTCAGACATGCCCCCTGCACTCTTACATGCTCCGTGTAAGCCTAGGAGCTCAGGCAGCATGTCTTAATATGCATGGCGCACTGCCGTCCTGCTCCTAAATGGGTGCTTCTGTGCTAGTTCTGCATGAAAGATTAATAAATCCAGGGGTTTCAAAGGACATTTTTTTTAAACTTTATGCAAAGTAATACTGGATACTGCAAAGGTTTATGATAAAAGGGGTTTATGGACTGGTGGATGGGATTGCAGTATTATGTTAAAAATAGAAAGAAAAAAATTATACATGTACCAAAGATGATAAATGTCCATTGGAAAATGGGTGCCATAAAATACTGGGGAAAATCCAAAACATTTTTTTTCTGGAAAAAGACATTTGATAAGTAACTCTGATAAAAGAACATGTTATATTTGTGGAAAATGGGACATGATGCAAAAATGTCAATTGAAATGTTACAAATGTAACAAAACTGGACATTTATGACTGGACTGTAACAATGAAAATAAAGAGTAAAGAAAAAGAAAGAAAAGAAAATGAACAAAGAAGATAGTTTAGTAGTAGAAGAAATAGAAGAAATATTACATGATAAAAATAGTAAGGAGGACATGGAAGAAGGTTCTGAATTAAGTGAAGAAACATAAATTGGGAGATAGTAAAAGAAAAAAAAGAATTCATTTGGTAAAAGAGTAAAAGACAAAAAAAAGAAAACTGTACAGGAAAAGTACAAAAAAAAAAAGAAATATATGAAAAAGAACACATACAACCAATATTTGGGGGTTGTTATAATGGTTAAGGAGTCTGACTCACAGACACAAAGTACAGTGTTTGATTCTCACCTTTTAGAGGGAAATTTGGCTACACTTACAACGGCCATTTAAGGAAGCTAGCCTAGTAATTAGCAATGAACATATGAAACCAGGAATCAAAGGAAAATTAAAAATTTAGAGTGCTTTCTGTAAATGTGAATAGTACTAAGAAAATAGTAAGAATAGGGATTCTGGAGTGCTGCAATACATGTGATGTAGATGTAATTATATAAGAAGACAATTTTTTTTAAAAAAATGAAGAAAATTACAGCGAAACTATGGGGAGGAAAGAATCTAGAATTTAAACTGAAGACCTATAGTACTGAATAATAATAACTATAAGACTTTTAGGAAAATACAAAAGAGGTTCAAAAATCAAATAGAAAACACTATGGAAGATAGTACATACAGTAAAAAGGGGAAGTGCTGTCATGAATTATTAATAATATGAATAGAAGAGAAGAGAAAAACATGACAGGAGACCTTAATAAGGCATTTTATAAAACTAGACATGAAAACCTATGGGTAATAATGAATATAAGTGAGAAAGTTCAGAAATTAAGTATGTCAGAGTAAAACTACTTGAAAATGCATGGTTAAGCCAAGATGTGTGTAAGAACAGTGGTAAAAGACCCGGATGCCCTATGAGTTGTACACTCTTTGCATTAGTTATGAGTGTAATAGTATGTGAAATAAATTACAAAATTAATGAGGCAAGGTATACAACACCTCAACGGTTAAGAATTCAAGTCCTGTTAACATACACAGATGACAGTATAATAATTGCAAAAAATGGTTAAAAGAAAGAGAAGTTATGTCTTACCATAACGTTCCATCTGAGTTGTTGATCTTCTTCCAGTCATCACTGATGGGTTCGGTTCCGAGCCCTCGGAACAGAGTCGGCCTAATACCAAGCTCGCGTACACCAAAAACTCTCGAGCTAAGCTGCTACCCACAATGCCCTTCTCCCAGTTACCTCAGATCAAGTTTGCATGCAACATATAGAAGAAAACAGAAAACAGAGGCTATTTCTGAGCAGAAACCCTGAAAACACAAGGACCCAGAAGATCCACAAAGAGCCTTGGTGGGGGACGGAGGGAGGGTGTGATGACTGGAAGAAGATCAACAACTCAGAAAAAGAAGTTATGTCCTTACCATAACGTTCCATGTGGAGTGTTCATCTCGCCTTGGTTATTACACATGGGTTCGGAGCCGATCCTCGGCTCCGTGCCGGCCGACTGCAAGCTCTGCATCGAGAAGAAGCTTGAGGACATCTAATACCCACAATCCCCCTCTGCCTTTACCTCAGATCTAGTTTGCAAGCAAACCAGACATAAAGCACGCACACATGCCAACTATATACATAAAAATACATATATACAAACATACCCAGAGTATGATAGTAACAGTAATACTGCAACAGCAGAAGGAGAATACTCCAGACCAGGCACCAAATCGAACGTTCTTCCTAAGGGTGGGAGTGTAATATCCAAGGCGAGATGAACACTCCACATGGAACGTTATGGTAAGGACATAACTTCTTTATGTGAGAGTGTTCAATCGCCTTTGTTCTTACACATGGGTAGCGTCCCTAGCTCAATGATCCTGAGGAACTCAAGGGAGAACGTTCTTGAGCACAGTGGAACCAAAGGTTGCCCTATCCCTAGAAACCCTGTCCACTTTGTAATGAGATATAAATGTATGTGGTTTAGCCCAAGTAGCAGCCGCACAAATAGTGTCTAAAGGTAAGCGAGCTGCGTGAGCCAAAGATGTAGAAATTGATCTGGTAGAATGTCCTCTGGGTTTTGCTGATAATGTTTGATCAGAAGATTCATAAACATAAATGATACAGTCAGTTAGCCACTTAGAAAGAGTTCGTTTGTAACTGCAAGACCCTTTCTGCTGTCAGCAAAAGCTACAAATAGTTGATCAGATTTCCTGTGATCTTTTGTTCTATCCAAATAAAATCTGAGTTGTCTATGGACGTCTAGTTTGTGCAACATATACTCCAATTTATTAGAGTGGTTTTAAAGAAGGTGGGTAATTCGATGGACTGATTAATATTACTAGTAGAACAAACTTTGGGAAGAAAGGATGGATTAGTGCGTAGGGATACTCTGTCAGAATGAAAAATTAAATAAGGATGTTTGACCGAAAGGGCCTGAAGCTCAGACACCCGTCTAGCAGATGTAATAGCCACTAGAAATAATGTTTTCCATGACAAAAATTTCAAAGTGCAACTTGAAGCTGGTTCAATGGGTGGTAACATCAATTTAGAGAGCAATAAGTTTAAATTCCAGGTGATGTCGGACTTCTGACTGGTGGTCTGATATGAAAGGAACCTTTTAAAAAGGCTTTACAAAGTCTGTGAGCCATAATAGGTGCACCACTTTCTTCTACATGATAGTTAGAAATGGCAGCTAACTGTACTCTTAAAGTAGCCGGGGAAGCTCCTTCATGAAATAATTCAGTCAAAATTCTAAAACCTTATTCAACGGAGCTGAAACAGGGTCCAACTGATGTGACTCCGCCCAGAAGACAAAAGCTTCCACTTACTGGTGTAAGTCTTTGTAGTGGAAACTTTATGAGAAGCTACCAAAATATCTTGAACCGCATGTAAGGGGAATTGACCTGGCTAGAAGGGAAGTGGAGCAGCCAAGCTGCTAGATGGAGAGATTCTAGGGATGGGTGAGGAACTCCTGATGAGTGAGTCAGTAGATCTGGCTCTGGGTCCAGCATCCAAGGTCCCCGAATGCGGTGATGCAATAGAAAGGGGAACCAAATTTGACGAGGCCAGAACGGAGCAATGAGAATAATAGTCCTCTGAAGGTTGTTTGCTTTCTGTAGAAACTTTGCAATCAGGGGAAATGGAGGAAAAGCATATAGGAGACCCGGGGCCAATCGTGCACCAGCGTCCCTGGGGACTTCCCTGGAGGGTAATAGGGCAAAGTAGCTCCTGCATTTGGCGTTCATTGGAGACGCAAACAGATCGCAGGTAGGCTGGCCCCATTTGCGAAAAATCTTTCCCGCAACTGACTGTTTGAGGGACCACTCGTGAGGCAATAGTATTGCTCTGCTCAGCCTGTCGGCTAGGACGTTGGATGACCCCGGGATGTGCGTTGCGATCAGAAAGCGACCGGTGGACTCTGCCCATTGCCAAATTCTCATGGCCTCTCTGCATAGTTGGTAAGACCTGGTTCCCCCTTGCTTGTTTATGTACCAGACTACGGACATGTTGTCTGTCTGAACTGCAATGGTCCCTGGAGGAAGAAGGGGAGCAAAGTGCTGCAACGCCAAAAACACTGCCCTCAACTCCAGAACATTGATGTGCAGATTGTACTCCAGATTGGTCCATTCGCCTTGGACTGTCTGTCCCTGAAAGATGCCCCCCCACCCTATCAGGGAAGCGTCCGTGGTTATCGTCGCTGACGGTGTGGGTAGCACAAATGGTCTTCCGCCGGATAGGTTGCAAGTCTGTAACCACCACATTAGGTGTGATTTGCATGTTTTCGTTATCAATATTTCGTGAGTCAGTGGAAGTTGTTGGAATGACCATTGTGCAAATAGAAGCCATTGTAGCACTCTCATGTGCAGTCTTCCCAATGGTATCGCAATGAGAGAAGCTGCCATGAGACCCAAAACTTTCAGAACAATTTTTGCTGGGGACTTTCTGGACGACAGAAGGGAAATGTTGAATTGAAGTGCTACTATTCTTTCTGTAGGAAGTTTTAGAACTAACTGACGCGTATCTAATTCCGCTCCTATGAATAAGATATGCTGTGATGGCTGTAGCAACGATTTTTCGAAATTTATTGAAATGCCAAGGTGTGTACAAAGTTGAAGGGTGTAATCCCTGGCTTGTATCAGTTGACGCCTGGTGGTGGCAGACAGGAGCCAGTCGTCCAGATACGGAAACACCTGGAATCCTAGGCGCCTCAGATGAGACGCTACCACTGCCATGCATTTGGTGAAGACCCTGGGGGCTGTGGTCAGACCAAAGGGCAGGGCTCGAAACTGATAATGACTGGCTCCCAGACGGAAGCGCAAATGATCCCTGGACGCCCTGGCCATTTTGATGTGGTAGTATGCGTCCTTCAGATCTATTGAGCACATCCAGTCGTCCTTCTGTAAGAATGGAAGGATCGATTGAAGCGTGACCATTCGGAACTTTTCCTTCTTGACAAAGGTGTTGAGATGGCTTAGGTCCAGAATTGGCCTCCAGTCCCCTGTTTTCTTTGGAACTAAAAAGAACCTTGAGTAAGTTGCGAATCCTATTTGGTCCGCTGGGACTGGTTGGATGACTCTTTTTTCTAGCAGCTTTGAAATTTCTGTAGCTGCTGGCTCTCGCAGATGGGGTGGTACATCTGGGAGTTTTCTTTTTGGAATGGGGTGGATAGAAATGGGATATTGTAACCTCTGGTAACAACGCTTTTTACCCAATTGTCTGAGGAAAGGTTTTGCCAGGCCTGAGGGTATAAAGCTAAGCGACCCGACTGCCTCCAGAGCAGGACAGTCGGGCCTCCTCTCAGGAGTGCTGAAAAGGTTTGCCAGGGAGGTTATCCCTGTCACCTTGGTTTTGCGGACCCCTCTGCCGCCAGGGCGTCTTCCACCTCTGCCCCCTCTGCCTCTAGAGGGGGCATCACCCTGTGTGTTTGGGAAAGATCCTTGGGGTTTTCAAAACCACATTTTCCCACCACGTTGCCCTTTGGGGTACGGTCTGGAAGGGGTGGAAAAACGGACTCGAAAGCAGACAGAGTCTTTCCCTCCTGTTCACACCGGGTAAGGGTCTCCTTTACTTTAGGGCCAAAAGTGTGGCTCCGTCAAATGGGGCGTTAGTAAAGGAAGACTTGAAGGCTTCCGCAAATGAACATAAGCGCATCCAGGATTGCCTACGAAGAGCAATCGCTGAAGCCGCTGCCCTACTCGATCCTTCGGCTGCATAGGATATCAGCCTCATGGACGAGTTCACAATGGACGTAAGGGTGTTGAGATGCGCTGTAACTTTCTCTGAGACAGCGGCATCTGTAGCACCCTGGAGGGTATCTCCCAACTCTTTGACTAGATCCCTCTGTAAACGTGTAAAATGAGTCAAATAGTTCAGGGAACGCATGGAGAAAGCCGCTGAACTAAAAATGCGCTTCCCGTATCTGTCCATGGTCCTAGAATCTTTGTTAGGCGGATGGACAGATGAGGAAGACTCCGACATCTCCTTTTTCGTGGCGCTGCCACCACCATGGCGTCTACTGGAACTCCTTTGGTGAGGTAAGCTTTGTCCTGTGGTGCCGTGATGTACTTATTTGGCTTCCTAGGGACTGGTTCCACCGTGTCAGGAGTCTCCCACGCCCTTCGAGCAATTAATTCCATTAACTCATCAAAGGGCGGAGTGACCCAGGAGGAGGAAGGACGGGCACCAAATGCCTTCAGCAAAACTGACTCATCCTCAGAAGGGGAGGGCTTGCCAGTCACCTCTCTGTTTTAGGATCTCCAAGATGTCAGAAAGAGACATCCTCTGAAGGTGACTTAGGGGACCCTTCTGACTCATCTAAGTCAGTATCAGATGTCAAGGATTCTTGTGGAGAATCCAAGTGTCTCCTCTTACACAGTCTTTTCCTAGGAACTTCTTCGTGGGGAGCATCCGAAGAAGCCTCCGAGGAAGAGGACACCCTCCAGGGGTGGCTGAGACACTGGTGCCCGACGCTTGGACGTGGCTGTGGGTGCAGAGGAGGATAACGGTCCTTTGTGGGGAGGAGAAGCTGTACCTGCTGATGTGGTTGTCTGGGTAGACAACACCTTCCTCATGAGGTCGAAGGCCCCCGGGTCCCGAGTCGAGGTATCTCCCAGTTCAAGAAATGGGAAGAATCCCAAAACAGGAGCGAAGGCACCGACCCGAGGACGGAACCGAATCGATCCGTGCGAGGCCCGAGAGGAGAGTCGGAACGAAACATCGGTCCGACTCTCGGTCCCGAACCAAGGACGGATCTTCGCCCCGAGACTCGGTACCGGATCGGATGGAGTCGAGGTAAACGGTGCAGACCGAGAAAAAGACGGTTCTGGCACCGTGGGCTCCACAATCATCAGGTCAGCTTCTTCCGGCTCCGAAGACTGGACAGGTCTCGGAGGAGGAACAGGTGGAGATAGTGGCAGGCCTTCAAGTCTCGACATCAACTGAGAGGAGACCGAGATAAGTTGGGATAAGGCCGTATGCTCCATCAGTTTCTGCACCACACGGTCCACATCGGTGTCGGAAAGGGGCCTAGAAGAACGAGTCGAAGGGATCGAAGACGGAGCCGACCTCAGCAGAGTCGGTGGAGGGAGCTCCGTCACCGGTTCCAAGACTCGAGGCTCGGAAACTGCCAACAGTTGAACACTCGGCCCCAAGTCTGTGGAACCGGTGATCTAACTAGACCGAAGAGCTCAGAGCCGATGACTTTGGCTCCGGCGCTTCGACCTTCGAAGACTTGGATGCCTGGTCTGAAGCATCCAAAGCCTCCTGGAAAGAGGGTTTCAGCAATCCCCTGTCCATCAGTTTCCTGCGCCTATCTGTCATGACCCTCCCACTAAAAGAGTGACAAATAGAGCAGTCCTCTTGTAAGTGGAGAGGGCCAAGACAGTAGACACAGGAACTGTGGTTGTCTGTGACCGACATCTTTTGGCCACACTGACAACGTTTGAAGCCAGATTTTAATTTCTCTGACATAATACCAAGAAAAAAAGACAGTCCAGTCCAGTAAAAGTCAATTCCAGTGAAAAAGAGTCAAATCCGGTAATAGAAGTCAATTTCTTAAGAAGCAGACTACAACAATTTCTTAGTCAAAGTAATTCAAGTAGGGGTGGTAGGCCCCGAAAAACTCTGTACCCTATAGTTAAACTAAGTAACTAATCTAAGGAACCGAGAATTCTAAACCCACTCACACACTTTACTCTTAACTTAAATGACTAGATTTAAAGTAGTTTTTTCTGAAAAATGTAAACAGAATAGATAATTTCTTATCTGAAAAGCCTCGAGCTAGCCTCCAGCGATGCGTATGCAGCAGCGGCAAACTAGATCTGAGGTAAAGGCAGAGGGGGATTGTGGGTATTAGATGTCCTCGAGCTTCTTCTCGATGCAGAGCTTGCAGTCGGCCGGCACGGAGCCGAGGATCGGCTCCGAACCCATGTGTAAGAACAAAGGCGAGATTGAACACTCTCACATAGAACGTTATGGTAAGACATACCTCCTTTATCTGAAGCTGTTAATCTTCTTCCTATTCATCACTGAAGGGACAGCATCCCAAGCTACTTGGAGAACCTGGGTGGCCTTTATGGAAGAGCATTCCTGAGAAGCATTGAGCCGAAGGCCACTCTTCCTCTGGAGACCAAATCCAATTTGCAATGCTTGATGAAATTATGGTGTTTAGCCCAAATGGCTGCTGCACAAATGTCATCCATGGAAGCCCTGGAGTGAAAAGCAACCGAAGTTGCGATGGCCCTAGTTGAATGAGCTTTGATTTGAACAGGTTTAGATTCATTCGCTAGGGAGTATGGAAAGGTAATACAATCTCTGAGCCATTTTGATACCATAAGGTAACTTACAGAGCACATCCCATTTTTGAACCAGAAAAGGAAATGAAAAGTTGGTCCAACTTGTGAAGGACTTAGTCCTGTCCAAGTAGAAGCGCAGTTGTCTATGTACGTCCAATTAATGTAGACAGTATTCTCCCTTGTTGGAATAATTTGGGAAAAACAAAGGGAGCTGAATGGACTGGTTAACAGAGAAGTCATAGACCACTTTGGGGAGAAAGGATGGGTTAATACGAAGGGATACTCTGTCCTTATGTAAGATTAGATACGGGCTCTTGATGCATAAGGCTTGTAAACTCAGATATCCATCTGGCTGATGTGACCGCTACCAAAAACAAAGATTTCCATGATAAGAATTTAAGATCTCATGTTGCAGCAGGCTCAAAGGGGGGTAGAGAGAGACTGTAGAACCAAAGAGAGATTCCATGTCTCTACAGGTTGTCTGATAGGAGGTCTGCTACATAAAGCTCCCCTGAGAAAGGTCTTGCAAAGGCGGGTGGAGATAAGAGGAATGCCATCTGAGCCATTATGGAAATTGGAAATAGCTGCTAAATGGACTTGAATAGTAGAAGCTGCTGTCCCATTGACAAACAACTCAGAAAGATACTGATGTATAGCAGCTGTAGGGGTTGAAAAAGGATCTAGCATCTGATTATTAGACCAGATAGCGAACCTTTTCCATTTGTCTCTGTAGAGTTTTCTGGTGGATGGTTTATGGGAGGCCAGAATAATATCGTGGACAGATGAGAAGAGGGTTTCCTAAGGAAATAGCCCAAATACAAATAAACAAAATGATGGCAGGAGGAACCAAACAGAAAATGCTGGAATCCAAAACAAATAGCGTACAAAACTTTTAATGACCGCTTTCATCAACAGACTTCCTCAGAATACATTCATTCAAAAAAACAATGTTCTTAAATGCATATTAAAAACCAATTAAAGTGATAACAAGTTAATTGCTAATTAAAAAATCATTATGTAAAAATAACAATCATGTTATTTAAAAAAGAAAGACAAGTCACTGTGCTTATTAATGGATAATTTACGATACTTTAAAAAACACTTTACATTTATTGTTTCGTTCAAACCTGGATTAGCAAATTAGCAATTAACTTGTTATCACTTTGTTAATTGGTTTTTAATATGCATTTAAGAACATTGTTTTTTTGAATGAATGTATTCTGAGGAAGTCTGTTGATGAAAGCGGTCATTAAAAGTTTTGTACGCTATTTGTTTTGGATTCCAGCATTTTTCTGTTTGGTTCCTCCTGCCATCATTTTGTTTATAAGAGGGTTTCCTAGCTGGCGACTAACGGAAGTGGAGAAACCAAGCTGTCAGCTTGAGAGTGGACAGATTTGGGGGAGTCAACCCTTGTGGGTGGGATATTAGGTCCTGACGAGTGTCCAAGATCCAAGGAGGTTGTAATAGGTGAGGCTGGAAGAAGGGAAGCCACACTTGTCGAGGCCAGAAAGGGGCAATGAGGATCACTTTGCATCTCAATCCAATTTCTTACTTTAGAAATAGGGATATCAAAGGTATCAGAGGATAAGCATAGAGGAGACCCGCGGGCCAATCGTGAGTCAAAGTGTCTCTCGGTGATTCCCCGTCTGGGGGAAAGAAGGCAAAGTAGCTACTGCATTTTTTTGCTTGACGGGGAAGCAAAAAGATCACAGCAAGGCTGGCCCCAATGGCTGAAAATTTCTGCCGTCACGTTCGGGTTGGGAGACCACTCGTGTGGACAGAGGATGCATCTGCTCAGCCTGTCCGCAATCACGTTGGAGCTCCCCAGGATATGCGTGGCAATCAGAAAGCAGTTGGAAGCTATCACCCAATGCCAAAGTCTCATGGCCTCGCGACATAGGGAATAGGATTTGGTCCTACCCTGTTTATGTACCGGACGACAGACATATTGTCTAACTGGATTGCAATCATTCCCGATGGAAGGAGTGGACTGCCTGCAATGCTAACAGCACCGATCTTAACTCCAGGACGTTAATATGCAAATTGACCTCCAAGCTGGACTACGTACCTTGGACTGTCTTTCCCTGGAAATGGCCCACCCAACCCTATCAGGGAACAGTCTGTGGTCATCATGGCGTTGGGCTGAGGAGTCTGGAAGGGGCGGCACCAAAGGTTTTCATCTGCTCTCATCCAACAGAGAAGATCTTGCTTGCAGGAATTGGTGATGAGGATCTGTGAGTTGAGGAGCCATTGTAACAGTCTCATATGTAATCTTGCCAGGGAGAAAATTGGGATGGCTGCCGCCATAGACCCTAGAGCATGTAGAACTTCCCTTGCAGACACCTTCATTTGACAGAGTATCATTTGTACTTCTAATCTTAACCTCTGAAGTCTGTGAGAAAGGAGAGAGACTTGGAATTTATAGGAGCAGTATTCAATACTCAAACAAGCCAATTGTTGGGTAGGATGAAAGTTGGATTTTTCCCAGTGTATTGTGATGCCTAGAAACTCGGCCAGTGCTACAGTGTAGCGGAGGGCGATGACCAGTAGGCGATTGGTGGGGGCGGAGAGGTGCCAACCGTCTAGATATGGAAACATCTGGAATACCTGAAGTCTCAGATGAGCTGTTACCACTGCTAGGCATTTCATGAACACTATGGGGGCTGTCCAGAGACCGAATGGCAGGCCTCTGAATTGGTAATGATTGGCTCCCAGCCAGAAGCGAAGGAGACACCTAGAGCACTTGTCCATTTTGATGTGGTAATACACATCCCGGAGGTCTATCGAGCACATCCAGACAACCTCCCGAAGAAATGGGAGAATGGATTGTATTGTGACCATGTGGAATTTGGACTGAACCACTGATTTGTTTAGTTGGCTGAGATCCAAAATGGGTCTCCAGTCCCCGGTCTTTTTTGAAACCAAAAAGAATCTTGAGTAAAACCCGGATCTGCACTGGTCTGGGGGGACTTGTTGGATGACTCATTTTTGACACAGCTTTCTTATTTATGAAGCTGCTTCTTCCCTTTGACTGGGTGGACATCGGGAAGGCATTTTGGAGGTTTTGGGTAAGAGACAAGAGGGATGTAATAGCCTCTAGAAATTATTCTCTGCACCCACTGATTGTTTATAATAGAGTGCCAGGCAGTTTGGTGCAGAGAAAACCGTGCCCCGACTGCTTTCAAAGGAAAGCAATCGGGCAGCACTTCAGGAGCGCTGATAAGGTTGTCCGGAGAAAGAATCCTTTGAGTCCTGGTTTTGGGGACTCCCTTTGCCCTTAAAGGGGCATCTTCCATTATTGGAACCCCCTTTGCCTCTGGGGGAATCCTCACTACATGCACTATGGAAAGGGCCTTGAGATTTTTTATGCCATATATTTCCACTCCTCTGGTTCCTGGAGAAAGAGCGCTGAGGTTTGGAAAAATGTAGGCCAACGGCAGACAAGGTTTTTCCATCCTGCTCACACCAGGCTAATGTGTCCTTCACTTTATAACTGAACAAAGCAGAAGGTTTGATAGGGGCGTTCAAGAAGGAAGACTTGAAGGAGTCCGTGAGATCACAAATGCACATCCAGGCATGGCATCTCATAACTACACCTGCACCCGCAGCTCTAGCCGCCCCTTTGGTTGCGTGGGATAGCAACCTCATGGAATAGTCTGAGATCAACTCTAGGGTAGCAAGCCGAGAAGCGACTATCGCGTGCCCAGTCAGAAACTTGACCAGCGGGGGTTCCAGAGATTTCAGAGATGAGATCCCTTTGGAGCCTCATAAAATGTGCCAAATTAGTCAGAGCCCTGACAGCAGAGGTCGCTGAGGCAAAGACTCACTTCCCTAATCTGTCCACCGCTCGGAACTCTCTGTTGGGTGGATGGACAGTAGGACTTTCCTCCACAAAGTCCTTTTTTGTGGTGGTAGCCACCACTATAGTGTCTACTAGTAAGCCTCTAGACCAAAGTGGCTGTTCCTCCGGTGGGGAAAGTATCTTGTCTGGTCTCTGGGGAATGGCCACAATGGTATCAGGGTTCTTCCATGCCCACTGCACGATGAGCTGGACTAACTCATCGGCAGGTGGGGTCACCCAAGAATTAGAGGGCAGAGAGCGGAAGGCCTGAAGGAATACATACTCCTCCAAGGAAGGCTTGGAGGGCTTCCAGTCACCCCTTGTTTTATCTTTCGGCTTTTCCCGGTTAGGGGTTGCTACAGCGGAACTCCAGTCCGCTAATGATTGGCAGTAGATTTTTACGTACCGACTTGCCTGGCCTGACACACAACCTTCAACGAAGGTACACCCATTCACACATGTCTCCACACAGAAGACGCTTTAGCTGAGAATCGAACAGGACAACATCTTACTGTGAGGCGACAACGCTACCGCAGCACCACCACCGCAGCACCCCTCTGCCTCAAAATTTCCAGGATGTCTCCAAAGAAGACATCATCAGGGGGGTGACTGTGGGGATCCTTCCCCATCAACATAATCCATATCCTCAGTGAAGGACTCCTCCGGTTAGTCCATGTGTTTCCTCTTACACACTCGCTTCTGAGGAGGTTCTTCAGTGGGAGCATCTAAAGAAGACTCAGAAGGGATGTTACCCTGACATGGGTTTCCTGAGGATTGCGCTCTCAGTGTCCTAGGGAGGTGGCCTGTGATAGCTGCAGCTCAGAGGGCGCAGAGAAAGGTCTGACATAGGAGGAGCGCTTCCTGAAGCAAGCACCCTCTCCACCCAGAAGGCAGGCCCGCCCGAAGAGGAATGGGAGCCTGGAACCGAGGAAGACAATCAAGGAACCAGGGTCACACCCCACTCCACGCGGCCCACTCCCAGGGATAGAGCCTCAAGCAAAACCGGGGTGGGTGTCGCCCCTGGGTCCGAAGACGGAATAGATGAAAAACCTGGAACTGTACCTGGAGCCGGGGATTCCACCTCCCCCAAGCATGAGATTGAGGAAGGGGTGGTTCCAAAGGAACCAAAACCCAAAGGGGCCTCGGAGCCTCAGAGAAGGTCACTGTCAGGATTGAGGAAAGGATTCCCCCCAAAGATGTCGGAGTTATGGGCCTCGGAATCGAAGCATCCAAGGGAGGAAAATAAGTGAGAGTCATGGGGGCAATGGACCCAAAACCCAGAGTGGGATGGGTTTTAGGAAAATCTGTAATCCCTCTGGCTGTCAACAGCTGATCAAACAGGCGCATTACATCCAATTCCGAGTGACTCCTGGTGGACCTTACCGAAACTCCTGAGGGGGAGTCAGGTCGGTCCAAAAAAGGGCTAAAGGTTTGTCCTGAAAACGGATTCAAAGATGGGGAGTACTGGGTCCATGGCATAGGAAAAGTCAGCACCAAGTATTCCAGTTTCGAGACAAGCAAAAGGGGGACTATCGGTGCCAAGAAAGGACTCAGAGCCAAAGGAACAGCTGGAGTGGAAGTCATTATCAGCTCCGAAGTAGTCGGTACCAACCTCAGAACAGAGATGGGCGATGTCGGTGCCGAAATAATAGCAGGCAATAAGGCTGGAGGCAAAATCACACTTGGAACCATAGCAGTCGGTGCAGATGGCAGCGCCGACATGGAAGTCATTGAAATATCTGCAGACACCACTGGAGCTGAACTCGGAACCAAGGTGGTCGGAGCTGAGGAGGCGATCTTGTACTCCGTGGAAGACTTGTGGGCCTTACGCTTATGAGGGTTGCCCTCATCACCAGCCGGTAAAGAGTCAGAATGAGGAAGTTTTTTGTCCTTTGATGGAAGGATTGATACCTCCGACACAAAGAGCCTCAGAAAAAGGTGACGAAAGCAGGCCTTTCAAAATAAGTTTATTTTTTCTTTCATTCAGCGTCCGCTGACTGAAACTGACACAAATCTGACAGGGAGGCTTCACAGATAAGTGGGAAACCCCGAAACAATAGACACAATCATCATGCAAGTAGCAGTTGGGGAGTTTACCATTGCAGGAAGTGCAGTGCTTAAACCCTGAAGTCCCTTTCTTTCCAGACATAGCCAGTATATCGATTCAACAATCCACAAAGTTAGAGAAAGAGAAAGAAGGAGAAGAGAAAATACCAACAATGGTATTAAGAATACCATGAGGGTAAAGAAGGGCATTTACCAACAATGGTAAGAGGAGGATACCCGTGGGTAGAGCTGGTTAAAGGTACCAATATATAAGAGTTTTAGGAGATAAAACTTACAAAATACAGCAAAATTTGAAATAATACAACACTTCGCTGGAGAGCTCGGTGAAACGCTGCTATATGGCTGTGTGGCAAACGAGATCTGAAGTAACTGGGAGAAGGGCATTGCGGGTAACAGCTTAGCTTGAGAGTTTTAGGTGTATGCGAGCTTGGTATTGGGCCGACATGGTTCCAAGGGCTCAGAACCAAACCCATCAGTGATGAATAGGAAGAAGATTAACAACTCAGATGTAATGTCACACAGCATCCAACAGACCAAACAATGCTGTAGGAAGTCACGACTTCAGTACTGTTTAAAAGTTGGAATATCTTTTGTTCATGAGGTAAGCGCTTTCATTGTGTCACCACCACTTCTTCAGACCATAAGAGAGAACAGTATTTCACAAGACATATATATATATATATATATATATATATATATATATATATATATATATATATATATTTATATACTCTCCAATTAATTCAAATAGACCAATAACAAGCTTAAATGCATTTGACTTTCTTAAAGACATACAAACACAATTGTTTTATTACAATATTCTTTAAGTAAAATCACTTGAATGTTGCTTCGTTAATCACTACACAAGTTAAAGACAAGAAAATTTTCTTTCATAAATGCTAAAAAATACATAAAAATACATCTAATAAAAAATGCATGAAGAATATACCTAGCAGAAAAATATATATTTAGTGTTATATCAAAAGACCATTTACTTCTCACACTGCTTACTGAAGCATAAAATAAAACTACTTAAAAATTCCCTTTCCTTCAAAAGCTGACAAAAAATATGGAGAGTGTACCCAACAGAGAAATATGTGGTGTTATCTCAAAAAAATCATTCATTTTTCACTTTTATTTTTCACACACTGAAGCATGAAATAAAATTACTTAAAAAGTTTCCTATTCTTCAGAATAGGTCTTACAGGGATTCTGTCATTGAGTCCTTTTCCTCTGTCTGCTTTTAGCCTAATTATCCACTTAATTTCTGAGGTTTCAGTATAGTTGGATATATCTCCCCCTCTTTCATTTTCCTTTATTTCTTCTATTGCTAAGAATCTGAATGTGTGCTGTTGTCCCTCCTGACTAGCATGTTTCGCCAGCACATTAGTAAGGGTCCCTTTCCTAATGTTATTTATATGTTCCCTTATTCTATACCTAAATTTTCTATTTGTTTTTCCCCGCATAATATGCTGAGCAGACATTGCATACTGCCAAATAGACTATATTCATTGAGTTGCAATCAGCAGACACTTGAAAGGACAAAGTTCGTCCTGTGTCAGGATGATGAAAATTGTTAGTAGTATCTATATAACAACACTGATTACATGCTTTACAGGTATTGGTACCTCTTCTGCTATAGTTCCTCATTGTTGTTCCCCTTGGATTACATAGCATCCTCTTTAAAGTTTTATACATGTAATTTAGAACACAAAAAATATACCTCCAACTAAAAGCAAATACACCAAAAAGGCTTTTGAGCATAGTAAAGGAAAGAAGAGGTACAATAAGAGAGAAAAAAGTGGGCTGGCGGGTGGGTAACCCAGACTGCAACACTGAATACACTCGAACATCTACATTTATGGTAAGTGTACACAACTGTACTATGTTTTTTGTGTTTCACTGTTGCAGTCATTACATTTGGGTAGAATCCCAAAGCTATGGTTGGGAGGATGGAATTATACAACATTAGGAACAGCTATAAGGCCCTGCAGAATAGCAGTGGCAAAGCCTGCCCTGGATTTAGAAGAGAGAGGTAAATGGTAATGTTTGGTGAATGTATGAACTGAGCTCCAAGTAGTAGCTTCTAGAATGTCTCTGGTAGGAACCCCTCTGAGAAAAGCTGCAGAAGCAGATGCAACCCTGGTGGAATGGGATCTGATCCCCTTGGGGACAGGTTTACCATGGTACATGTAGCAGAAAAGTACAGTTGTGTACCTACCATAAATGTAGATGTTCAAGTGTATTCACTGTTGCAGTCATTACACTTGGGTTATCCTGCTGGCAGGCTACCCGCAGTCGGCCTGAATTCCAAAGTCCTGGTCCGGCGTCGGTTGCTGTCGTCTCTTCCCTGACGTCAGTGCGTCAGGGGTATAAAAGATGCAGCCAATGCCATTTTCTACAGTTTTTCTTGCCCCAGATGTCAGGTGCCCCCAAAAGGGTAGGCTGTAAAAATTATGATCATAAAAAAGCATGCACATAACCTCCATTTACAAGCAAATACACCACATAGGTTGTATAGAATAGATAGGTACAGATAAGTCCCAGCAAAGAATAAAGGGGGATGGTGGGAGGGTAACCTGGACTGCAACAGTGAATACACTCGAACATCTACATTTATGGTAGGTACACAACTGTACTATGTTCGTGTTTCACTGTTGCATTACACTTGGGTTGAATCCCAAAGCTGAGGTTGGGCGGCTGGGCCTAAATAGAGTTTGGAGTGGCTATGAGGCCCTGCAGAACTGCAGTGGCAAAGCCTGCTCTGGATTTAGAGTAGAGAGGTAAATGGTAGTGCTTTGTAAAAGTGTACACTGAAGTCCATGTTGCAGCCTCCAAAATATCCTTGGTTGGTACTCCTCTGAGGAAGGCTGCTGAAGTGGCTGCAGCTCTGGTAGAATGTGGCCTAATGCCCTTGGGCACTGATTTGCCATGTTGCGAATAGCAGAAACGAATGCAGTGGCTTATCCATTTAGAAATAGTCTGTTTTGAAATGGCTTTTCCTTGGGAACCTGCAGCATATGTCACTAAGAGTTGCTCAGTCTTTCTGAAGGCTTTAGTCTTGTCCAAATAAAAGCGTAGCTGTCTGTGTATATTCAAAGTATGCAGAAGTCTCTCCCCCTTATTCTGTGGGTTTGGATAAAAGGTAGGCAAATGTATGGTTTGGTTAAGAGCCACGCTGGACACTACCTTAGGCATAAATGTATGGTTTGTCCATAGAGAATCCCTGTCCTGATGGAAAATAATAAAAGGTTCCACAGCCATTAGTGCCTGTAACTCTGAGACTCTTCTTGCTGAAGTTATTGCTAGGAGAAGAGCGGTTTTCCATGACAAGCATTTTATCTCTGCTGTATTGGCAGGCTCAAAAAGAGGCAGAGTGAGTTTTTCCAAGACAAAATTGAGGTCCCATGTAGGTAGTGGAGCTCTCCTTGGAGGTCTTATGTTTTTGGCCCCTCTGAGAAACTGTCTTAGCAGTGGATGAGAAAAAATAGGTGGTTCCATACTGTAATGAGCTGAAATGGCAGATGCATGGATCTTAATTGATGAGAAGGATAGGCCTTTGTCCAGCATCTCAGTTAGGTATTGCAAAATCTGAGGAAAAAGAAGTTATGTACTCACCATAACGTTCCATCTGAGTAGGTAACTTCATTTGTCAGCAAACTGTGGGTATCGGATCCGAGCCGGCAGCTTTATTCAGCTAAGATTCGAGCTGCAAGCTCCTCCCCTTACCCATAAACCCCTGCCATCCTTCTCTGTCCTCAGATCGAGCTTGCTTAGCATTATAGAATACTACAACCAAAGGATCAGCTAAACATCCTAACCTGATGTCATCTGGTACAAAGAGCACAAAGATCCTAACAAGGGACGAACTACAGGTTAGGGGGATAGAGTGGGGGTTGGTTGCTGACAAATGAAGTTAGCTACTCAGATGGAACATTATGGTGAGTACATAACTTCTTTATCTGAAGTAGTTAACTTCATTTGTTCATCAACCTGTGGGACAGAGTCCCCAGCTACCTAAAAAAAACTTGGGAGGTCCTCATGGAAGAATATTCCGGAGCACAGCAGAGCCAAAGGAAGCCCTTCCTCTGGAAATTATATCCAGCTTGTAATGGGTAATAAAGGTATGGGATGAAGCCCAAGTGGCTGCTGAACAAATGTCATCCAAGAACACCCTGGACCAAAAGGCAGCAGAAGTGGAAATCGATAGAGTAGAATGGGCATGAACTCAGACTTATATGCAAGAAGTATACATTGTGAAATCCATCTGGACAATGTAGCTTTTGACACAGGTTTACCCAAAAAGGGTTTAGCAAAGGATACAAGGAGTTGTTCAGATTTCCTATGATCAGCAGTCCTGTGTAAATAGAACCTCAATTGTTTGTGCACGTCCAAAGAATGTAATTTGTATTCACCTTTGTTTTGATAATTTGGGGAAAAAAACGGTAAGTTGATAGATTGATTAATGTTGGACTCAGAGGCGACTTTGGGTAAGAAGGAGGGACTGGTCCTGAGGGAAACTCTATCTTTATGGAAGACCAGATATGGAGGTTTGGCGCAAAGGGCTTGAAGCTCTGAAACCCTTCTAGCCGAAGTGATGGCAATGAGAAAGGCCGTTTTCCAAGATAAGTATTTAAGATCCACCGAAGCTGCAGGTTCAAAGGGGGGGCCAGTAAGCGCCTGAAAGAACAAGGGTTAAATCCCATGGAGGAACTGCATTCTTAACATGAGGCCTTAACAGGAAAGTACCTTTTACGAAAGTTTTGCAGATCTTGGAAGAAGCTAATGAACTGAGATCACTTCACACATGAAAGTGTGAAATTGCTGCTAATTGGACTTTGACAGTGGAGGAGCTGGCACCTTGATCAAATAAGTGCGACAAAAATGCTAATACAGCTGGTATCAGGGCTGTAAAGGGATCCATATGTCTATGTTCCACCCAGATCGAAAAATGTTTCCATTTGCTCTTATAGACTTTCCTGATAGAAGGTTTATGAGCGGCTACTAAAATAGCTTTAATGGAGGAGGAGATACCGGGAGTCCTAGCTATGATTGGAACTGGATCAACCAAGCTGTGAGCTTGAGATTGTGCAGGTTTGGAGTTGTCAACTCCAGGGGGCGAGAAATCAGATCCGGAGTGGGATCCAAAATCCATGGAGGATTGACCAGATGAGACCATAGGCAAGGGAACCACGTTAGACGAGGCCAGAATGGGGCTATGAGGATCACTCTGCTCCCCAACCAACAAGCTTTCTGCAATAATTTTACCATGAGGGGTAGAGGTGTTTAAGCATAAAGTAGACAGGATGGCCAAACATGAACTAGAGCGTCTCTGGGGGATTCCCCTGGTGGGGGAAGTAGAGCGAAGTACTCACTGCACTTTGCGTTCGAAGGCGACGCGAAAAGATCACAGCAAGGTTGACCCCACTTGAGGAAGACCTGCTTCGCTACTCTCTGGTTCAGAGACCACTCGTAAGGTGAGAGGATGGTTCGACTCAGCTTGTCTGCCAAAATGTTGGACCAACCCGGAATGTGCATTGCTATGAGAAAGCGGTTGGTGGCGATCGCCCATTCCCAAACTCTCATGGCCTCTCGACACAGCAGATAGGATCTGGTTCCCCCGTTTGTTGATATACCAGACTACTGACATGTTGTCTAATTGAATCACAGTTGTCCCTAAGGGAAGAAGGGCCTGGAGTGCTTGCAACACTAAAAGCACCGTCCTCATCTCTAGGACACTGATGTGCAACAGGGTCTCTGAGTGTGTCCACGTGCCTTGGACAGTTCTGCCCATGCAGTGCCCCCCCCCACCCGAGGTCACCGTGGCTTGGGGTGGGGTCATAGAGAAGGGGCGCCTTCCCGAAGATCCGAGGATTGGATCCACCAGAGTAGGGACCTCCTGCAAACCTTGCTGAGGGGGATAGGTGTACTTAGCGGATGTTGCAGGATGGACCATTGGACCTGCAAGGTCCATTGCAGGACCCTCATGTTTAGACGAGCTAGTGGTGACAGACTGATGGCAGCCGCCATGGAACCTAGCGCCCTCAGGACCACTTCCGCTGGGGGAGTCAGGGATTGTAAGAGGGCCATCACGTGGAATGCCAAAGTTCGAAGCCTGTCTGGAGTTAGGAAGGCCCTGAACAGGTTTGTATCTAGCCTGGCCCCTATGAAATCTAAGGTCTGAGTTGGTTGAAGGGAGGATTTCTTGAGATTGATTGAAATTACCAGATGACAGGCCAAGTGAAGGAAGTAATTCCTGGCTGAACAGAGTAGATGCCTGGTGGGGGCGGTCAGGAGCCAGTCGTCTAGGTACGGAAAGACCTGTATTCCCTGAAGCCTCAGGTGGGCCGCTACAACTGCCATCACTTTGGTGAACACCCTGGTGGCTGTGGTGAGATGAAAGGGAAGGACCCTGAACTGATAGTGACTGGCTCCCAGCCGGAAGTGGAGAAACCTTCTAGATCGTCTGTCCATCAAATGAGGTAGTACGCATCCTTGAGGTCTATAGAGCACATCCAGTCATTCTCCTGCAGGAGTAGGAGAATGGACTGAATAGTGACCATCCGGAACTTTTCTTTGGCAACCGACAGGTTCAGAGTGGACAGGTCAAGGATTGGTCCCCCGTCTTTTTTGGCACCAAAAACCTGGAGTAGAAGCCTGATCTGGACTGATCTTGGGGGACGGGCTAGATTGTTCTTTTTTCTAGCAGCTGCTTTATTTCTGTAGCTGCTGCCTCCCTTTGATTGGGTGGGACATCGGGGAGGCTCTGGGGTCTGAGAGGGAGATTCAGAAAGGGGATAGTGTAACCTCTGGATATGATTCAAAGCACCCAGAGATCTGTTGCAATGGACTCCCAAACTGCTAGGTGCCTCGAGAAATGCCCCCCGACTGCCTCCAGAGTGGAGCAGTCAGGTAACCCCTCAGGGCTGCTGCGCGGGCCAATCCGAAAAGGGTTCTCTCGACCCAAAATTCTTCGGTCCCCCTCTGCCTCTGGGCCAGCGTCCACCCTGTCCTGCTCTGCCTCTGAAGGACGAGGGGTCTGGAGCAAAACGGGACTGTTGAGATTTCCGGAACCACATCTTCTTTTGTCCCCTTTGGTTCCTGGAGAAGGGCCTCTAAGGAGCCAAGAAGTGGATCCCGATGGCAGACGTCTTCCCGTCTTTCTCGCTCTGGACCAGCATGTCGCGGATGTCTTGCCAAACAGCGAAGAGTCGTCAAAAGGGGCATTTGCGAAGGATGCCTTGAAGGGTTCCGCACAGCCACAGAGACGGAGCCAAGCATGCCGCCATAAGACAATGCCTGCTCTGCTAGCTCTAGAGGCTCCTTCCGTGGCATGGGAAAGAAGTCACATAGAAGTGTTCGAAATGGACTTAAGAGTAGCCATTCGGGCTGAGAATATTTTCTTATCCTCGGCCGACATGGACTCTGGGGCTGACCCTGCATATTCTTTGATGAGATCCCGCTGGAATCGTATCACATGTGCCATGTAGTTCAGCAACCTTACCAAGAAGGTGGCTGAAGCAAACATCCGCTTCTCTATGAGGTCCATCGTCTGAGACTCCTTGTCGGGAGGGTGGATGAGGAACTCTCCTGGGCCAGTTCCTTCTTGGTGGCAGCCGCCACCAACATGGCATCTACTGGAGCACCCTTGCTCCAAACTGTCCTATCTGTGGGTGGACTGAGAATTTTGTCTGGTCTCTTTGGTATGGGCTCCACAGTGTCTGGTTCTTTCCATGCCCTGGTAGTGATCAGATCTACCAGGGGAGTGGCAGGAGGGGACACCCAAGAGGTAGATGGGCCTGCATCAAACGCCTCCAGAAACACAAACTCATCAGAGGAAGGCTTTTGGGCTGACCACCCCCCTCTAATACGAAGCATTTCCATAATGTCTCCGAAGGAGACGTCCTCGGGGGGGTGACCTTGGGAAACCTTCCCCTTCCTCTAAGTCTGTGTCCTCTGTCAGGGACTCGGGTGAGTCCAAGTGCCTCCTCTTGCACTTACGTTTGTGAGGAACCTCCTCGGGGGGGCTGTCCGAGGATGCTTCACCACCCACATCCTGTTCCTCTAAGGCAACCATCTGGGATGTAGGCGCAGGCTGTCCCTGGGGCCGGGTGATGGAAGGTAGGCCCATCTGAGAGGGAGTGATGGGTGGAACCGCAGCAGGAGCCTGGGGCCTCGAGTCCCTCAACAAGACCCTCTCCACAACATCGAACGCCGAAGGAGAACTGCTCTCTCTAAGCTCCGAGAGCAGCCCATTCGGATCCGAGGTGCGGACCAGAGCCGGTGCCGGTGCAATCGGATCCGAAGGGCCACTATGCTCTGACCGAGATGGAGCCGAAGACAAACTGACACCTCCAGATCTGAAGCTCAGCTCATGGCTCTGAGAGCTCGGATCCGAAAAAGGACCCAACAAACTCGAGGGTGTGGTCGGAGCCAAAGTAGGGTGTACTATCCACGCCGAGCCTCCCCGGCTCCAATGCTGCCTGGATCCGACGACTCCAAACCCTGGAAGTGGGTCGGAGAAGAAGCAATTGGGGCGAAAAAGGGGGTTGAGCTCCCCCCTGGAGGGGGGGGGGGGAGGCAGAAGCACTCCCATCTGCATTTGGGCCTGGAGAAACCTACGCATCATCCGGCCCATATCTGCATCTGACAAACTTCGGGTTGATCTAGACGAGGCCACCGAGGCAGCCCTGGAGTGACGCCTCGAAGACCTTGAAGGCGACTGGGTCTCCACCTCCTCCAGCCCTGGGGAAAAGCGGGGTGAATGGAGCCGGGAAGGAGAAGGCCCGAAAGCCCTAGGAGAGACTAACTGCTTAGCTGGCGGAGCCAAAGAGGAAGCTTCAGCCCACCGCTTGTGGTGCTTCTCTTTTCGTTTCTCCCTCCTAGATTCCCTCTCCTCCTGAGCCATGGTGGGAGGGTGAGTCCTGGCCAGGGGAGCAGGGATAGAAGGCAGGACCACTGCGGTAGCAGCCAGTGCCACTGAGGGAGAAGAGGACGAAGCCAAGTCCGGGGGCAGAAGTCCCGCTAGAATCAACTTCGACCTCCTATTCCTCAAAGCCCTGGGGTTGAAGGCTGCACAAATTGTGCAGCCCGAAGAAAGATGGTCAACCCCAAGGCAGATAACACACCGAGTGTGGCCATCTGCCAGAGATAGCTTATGGACACACTTGGTGCATTTAGAAAAGAAGGTTTTGGAGGCCTTGGCCATAGTAATAAAATAGGCCCAACCCAAACACACCTTCACACACACGGGGAAGAGGGAAGACTAGACTAACTAAAAAAATATATAAAAATTTTACCAACAAAACTCGCTTAATTTACTACAAAAGGGAACAACACTCACTCGCTTAATAATTAAACCGAGAAACTACGTGAAAAAGGTAAATTTTTCTTGAAAAACTCACGAAACCCTACACCTGGAACTCGTTCTAGGTGCTTGAATAAGCCGTGGCAAACGAGATCTGAGGACAGAGAAGGATGGCAGGGGGTTATGGGTAAGGGGAAGGAGCTTGGAGCTCGGATCTTAGCTGAAAAAAGCTGCCGGCTCAGATCGGATTCGGATCCGATACCCACAGGTTGATGAACAAATGAAGTTAACTACTTCAGATTATTTGGTTTTAGTGAGTCATTTCCCTGCACTTGGCTCCAAGTGCAGAATCTCTTCCATTTGTCTGCATAAGATTTTCTGGTGCTGGGCCTCCTGGCCTCCAAAATAACATCCATAACTGCTTTAGAGAGAGGTGCAGCCAGATTTAGGGTTCTGAGTTGGCTGTGCAGGATCTGATTGTTCTGTTGGGTCAGCAAATGAGGTATTAGAGGAAATGTCCAGGCTGGGCCTTGAGACAAGCTCTTTAAGATTGGGTACCAGTGCTGGCGTGGCCAGTCTGGGGCAATCAGTATCATTTTTGGCTTCTCTTGTCTGACCTTTAGGAGTACCTTGGAGAGAAGAGGCAAAGGAGGAAAGACATATACTGTAAGAGCTTTCCAGCTGAATGAAAGGACGTCCACTTTCCATGCTTGCTTGTGATAAGTCCGAGTGCAGAATCTCTGTAGCTGGCAGTTGTGAGGGGAAGCAAATAGATCCATGTCTGGGCATCCCCATTTCCCTGTTATCATGTTGAAGATTTGTGGGTCCAGTTTCCACTCATGAGGATCCATGATGTTTCTGCTTAGTTCGTCTGCCAAAGTATTTGCCTTTCCTGGCAGGGATTGTGCTTGCAGATGCACTTGATAAGTCAATGCTGTGTTCCACAAAGTCATGGCTTGCCTGCAGAGGGGGTAGGAATGTGTGCCCTTGCTTGTTTATGTACCACATGACTGTAGTATTGTCCGTCTTTATCAGTAGTTGTCCTAGATGAAGTAGGTCCTTGAAGGCTGTCAGGGCATTTTGTACAGCTAGCATCTCTTTTCGATTGATATGAAGATGCATTTGGTTTGGGGGCCATGTGCCCTGAATACATTTTCCTGCCATGTGCGCCCCCCAGGCATAATCTGAAGCACCTGTTGTTAGTGTTTGCCTGGCAGTGGGTAAGGTGAATGGCTGTCCCTTGTTGTGGTGACAAGCCTGAGCCCACCATTGAAATTCCTGTTGCAGGCAGGGAATGAGAGTAATTACTGTTTCCAGGCTGTGGCAATAGTCCAAACACTTTTTAGATACCATTGTAATTTCCTCATATGCAGCCTTGCATATGGAATTAGTAGAATGCAGGATGCCATGTAGCCCAGAGCTTGCAGAATTTTTCTTGCAGATAACTGGGTCTTTGTTGCCATGTTTTTGAAGTAAGAAGTCAGATGCCTTTGTTTGTCTGGCGTGAGATAAGCCATCTGGGCAGTTGTATTTAAGCTTGCACCCAGGAATATTATCTCGAGAGGGTACTAGTTTTGATTTCTTTTTGTTTACTGTGTACCCTAGGCAAATTAGTAATCTTTTTACAAACGCCAGATGCTGTAGCAGAATATCTTTGTCCTTTGCTTGAATAAGGCAGTCGTCCAAGTAGGGGTATATTTGAATTCCTCTTTGTCTGCAAAATGCAATTACTGGTGCCAGGCATTTTGTGAAGACCCTGGGCACAGTAGATAAGCCAAAGGGCAGTGCACAGAACTGGTAGTGCATTGAGCCAGCTAATAAATCTGAGGTATCTTCTGCAAGATTATCTGATTGGGACATGCAGGTATGCCTCTTTGAGGTCCAAATTTACAAGCCAAGCCTTCTTGTCCAGCATGGGCAGAAGCTGCTGTAGAGTCAACATTTTGAATTTTGGGACGTCCAGAAAAGTATTTAGAATAGACAGGTCCAGAATTGGTCTCCAGGTTTTGTCCTTTCTTGGTACTAAGAAAAGTCTTGAGTAAAATCCTTGTCCCTGCTCTTGGTGTGGCGCTGGCTGAATAGCCCCCATGTCCATGAGAGATGAAACTTGTTTTTGTGCTTCTTGCCACTGATTGTGTGGCAAGTCTGGCATGCCTTTGGAAGGGTGTGAAAGTGGAACCTGTAACCCTGAGAGACTACATTTAAGACCCATTTGTCCTGGGTGATCTTGTGCCAGTTTTTTGAAAAAAGTGCTAGTTTTTCCCCTAAGGGAGCTGCCAAAAAATAAGTGCTTGGCATTGGCAGAGGGAAGTCATTGGGACTGTTTTCTATAAGGCTGTGATTTGTCTTCTCCGCTTTTGGAAGTAGAAGCACCCCATTGTTTGGGCCTGTATGAGCCCTGGGGCTGTTGCCTGCCTTTAGGGCATCTGAATCTGCCTCTTTGTGGTCTGTCTGACACTGGAAAGGACCAATTCTTAGAGGGCCAGTTCCTGCTAAATCTGGGTGGCTGTACCTGTAAGAAATCCTTTACTGTCTGCATAGATTTTGCCTTATCCTCCATTTTCTTTAACACCTCCTCTGCCTTAACACCAAACAAAGTATCATGCTGTAATGGAGCATTCAATAATTTTGCTTTAACATGATCAGGCAGATTCTGTTCCTTTAACCAAGCATGCCTTCTAATAACAGAACCTGTAACAGCGGCCCTACACGAGGCCTCCAGTGAATCATAGCCACATTGCAAAGTATGTTTTCCCACTTGATCAGTTGCATGCAATAAATCCTGCAAATCTTTGTTCTCAGAACATTCAGAATGTCAACGTTTTTTTGTTTTAACAAAGACATCAAGTATTGCTGATATTTTAGCATATGAAACTGACAATTTAAAGCCCTTACAGCCAAGGTAGCAGAAGTGTAAACTTTCTTCCCCCATCTGTCCAAAGCCCTAGAATCTCTGTCTGAAGGGACAGGGTTTTTGGCAGAAGCTGCCTTGACCCCTTTGGGACCCTGTGTGATAGTTTCTGTGTCAGCAGCAGGGTTTTTGTAAAGAAATTTATGGGAGTCTGGGACCCTGTAGTATCTGTCCGGCTTAACAGGGGCAGGAGGTAGAGAGTCTGGAGACAGGCCGGACTCTGAAAAAACATCATCTACTATGTCTAGTACAGGGGGGATTGCAAGAGGTCTGTGCTGAGGAAGTAAAATAAAGTCTCTAAGCCTTTTCTTGGAGTCGGAATAATCCTGGCTCTCCCAATGGAAATGCTCCCTCATGGTATGCAGGATTACCCCAAAAGAATAGTCCTCAGGAGAAGAAGCTGAAGAAATAGAATCTTCAGCATCAGAACCCTCACAGGGAGGAACAGAATATTCCTGATCAAAAGAGGAATCTGAGGAAATGGAAACCCGATCAGAGGAATCATATTCAGTGTTTTGCCTAGGCTTCTTATCAGGAGGGGATGGGAACCCCTGATCAAAGTAATTAGGTCTTTGGCCATTTTGAGCATCTGTTTCTTAGGCATAAGAAGCCTGTCCTGGAGAAAGCTGTACTGGTTTCCTTGTCTTTAAAACTGTTTTAGACTTTGTCTTGGATGCTGAAGTAGGCTTTATATAAAGTTGTATAGGTCTGAAGACACCCTCAGAAGCCGATGCCTGCTCAGCAGCTCCGGACCCATCTGAGGGATTAATTTCCGAAGGGCCAATACCATGAGTATCCAGAGGCCTAGCTGTCTCCATGAGGGAGTCAGAGGCGGCCTGTGGCTCTGAGGTAGTGGGAGTCAGGGGCTGCGAAAGCACCTCACTGAGCACCGGTGAACCGGCGACTGGCCTAGAAGAGGCTTTGTCGTCGGTTTTGGACCTCGGATGTTTGTCCTTGTCTTTATCCTTGCGTTTTTTATGAATTCTGGTCATTGGTTGTTCCAACGGCATTATGTAGTTAAACCTTCTGCCAAAATAATGAAAACCAAAATCGTACCGATGCTTAATAGTGCGTTGGTTAAATCTAGCACAAAACTGACAACTAGCAACGTTGTGGTCAGGGCCTAGGCACGGAATACAGTAAGAGTGGAAATCCTTATGAGGTATTTGCTTCCCACAAGAAATACAATTGTTAACTTTTTCTGACATCAGTCTGGAGCAAGAAAAAAGTTTCCCCAACGGGGTACTTAGCTTTACTGAAGACTTCGGATCTAAAATTCGATTTCGAAAATCTCAGGAGTCAGCCGACCGGCACTTGCGAACTGCTTTTGCTTCAGGCACCGCGCAGCAAGAAAGGCTGAAGAAAATGGTGTTGGCTGCAACTTTTATACCCCTGGCGAAGTGACGTCAGGGAAGAGGCGACAGCAACCGACGCCGGACCAGGACTTTGGAATTCAGGCAGACTGCGGGTAGCCTGCCAGCAGGATAACCCAAGTGAAATGACTGCAACAGTAAAACACGATGAACATCAAATACAATGGCTTATCCATTTTGAAATAGTCTGCTTTGAAAGAGCCTTTCCCTCTGCTCCTGCAGCAAATGCCACCATTAGTTGGCTCAGACTTTCTTAGAGATTTTGTGCTGTTTAAGTAGAATCTTAGTTGTCTGTGTACATCCAGTGAATGCAGAATCCACTCCCACTTGTTCTGCGGATTTGGGAAAAAAGTTGGCAGATAACTGGCTGATAAGAGCCACACTGGATACCACCTTAGGCATAAAGGATGGATTGGTCCTGAGGGCCACCCTGTCCGGATAAAAGATAATGAAAGGCTCCACTGCCATGAGAGCCTGTAGTTCTGAAATCCTTCTAGCTAAAGTGACTGCTAAAAGAAAGGCGGTCTTCCAAGAAATACATTTTATGTCTGCAGTAGCAGCTGGTTCAAAAGGAGGTAGGGTGAGTTTTTCCAGCACAAAATTGAGGTCCCATGCAGGAGTTGGTGCTCTCCTGGGTGGTCTCAAATTTTTGGCCCCTCTGAGGTACTGCTTTAGCAGGGATGAGAAAAGAGAGGAGGCTCTGTGTTGTAATGAGCCGAGATGGCAGAGGCATGGATTTTTATAGAAGAAAAAGATAGGCCCTTGTGAAGCATCTCAGTTAAATATTGCAGAATCTGAGAAATATTGGGCATTGCTGTGTTTATTCCTTGTGCTTGGTTCCAGGCACAGAATCTTTTCCATTTATCAGCATAAGATTTTCTAGTACTAGGCCTTCCAGCCTCCAAAATGACATCCATCACAGGTTTACTGAAAGATGTGACTGATGAAATCAGTTGATTAGCCATGCTGCAAGATTCAGAGTTTGGAGCTGAGTGTGCAGAATTTGATAGTTCTGCTGAGACAGTAGATGAGGTGTGTGAGGCAGGTACCATGGAGGAAGGTGTGACATATTCCGTAGAAGCAGGTACCAGTGTTGGCGAGGCCAGTCTGGAGCAATCAGAATCATTTTTGTTTTTTCCTGTCTGACTTTTAGTAAAACCTTGGAGAGCAGAGGCAGAGGGGGGAAAGGCATAGACTGATAGTTTTTTCCAGCTGAAGGATAGAACATCCACTTTCCAAGCACTTCTGTGATGAATTCTTGTGCAGAATTTGTCCAACTGATAGTTTTGGGGAGAGTCAAAAAGATCTATGTCTGGGCTCCCCCATTTTTGTGTCAACATGCTGAAGATTTGTGGATCCAGTTTCCATTCGTGTGGGTCCATAAGGTTTCTGCTTAGTTCGTCTGCCAGAGTATTTTGCTTTCCTGGCAGGAATTGAGCTTGTAGATGTATAAGATAAAGGCTGTTTTCCACAAGGCCATGGCTAGTCTGCAAAGGGGGTAGGAGTGGGTACCCCCCTGCTTGTTTATGTACCACATAACTGTGGTGTTGTCTGTCTTTATCAGTAGCTGCCCTGGATGAAGGAAGTCCTTGAAGGCTGTCAGAGCATTCTGTACAGCTAGCATTTCTTTCTGGTTGATATGTAGGTGCATTTGATTTGGGCTCGATTCGCCCTGAATGCATCTCCCTGCCAGATGGGCCCCCCAAGCATAGTCTGATGCATCTGTAGTCAGGGTTTGGGTGGCAGGGGGTAGAATGAATGACCGTCCCTTGTTTTGGTGCCCACCATAGGAACTCCTGTTGCAGGCGAGGAATTATTGTTTCCAGGCTGTGACAATGTTGAATTAATAAGCTTTTTAGGTACCATTGAAGTTTCCTCATATGCAGTCTTGCATATGGAATTAGTAGAATGCAGGAAGCCATGAACCCCAAAGCCTGCAGAATGTGTCTTGCAGATAGCTGGGTTTTTGTGGCCACTTGTTTGAAGTATGTCATCAATTGAGTTTGTTTGTCTGGCGTGAGGTAAGCCATCTGGGCAGTTGTATTCAAGCTTGCACCCAGGAATGTAATTATTTGAGAGGGTACCAGTTGTGATTTCTTTTAGTTTATGGTGTATCCTAGGCATGTTAGAAGCCTTTTTACAAACGCCAGATGCTGTAGAAGAGTGTCCTTGCTGTCTGCCTGAATTAGACAATCGTCCAGAAAAGGATAAATTTGAATGTTTCTTTGTTTGCAAAATGGAATCACTGGTGCCAGGCACTTTGTGAAGACCCTGGGTGCAGTAGATAAGCGAAAGGGCAGTCCAGAGAACTGGTAATGCAAATAGCCTACTTTGAAGCGGAGGTATCTTCTGCAAGATTCCCTGATTGGGATATGCAGGTAAGCCTCTTTTAAGTCTATAGTTAACAACCAGGCATCCTTGCCTAGCACAGGCAGTAACTGTTGTAGAGTCAGTATCTTGAATTTTGGAATGTCCAGGAAGGTATTTAGAATGGATAAGTCTAGAATTGAACACCATGATTTGTCTTTTCTGGGTACCAGGAAAAGTCTTGAATAAAAACCTTTTCCTTTTTCCTTTTCGGGTACTGGTTGAATAGCCCCCATATCCATGAGGGACGTGACTTGTTTCTGGGCCTCTGCCCACTGATTTGGAGGCAGATCTGGCCATCCGTTTGGAATTGGCAATGTGTGGAAATGACATCTGTATCCCTGGGATACTATATTTAAGACCCACTTGTCCTGGGTAATTAAATGCCAATTGTGAGCATAAAGTGCTAGTTTTCCCCCCAAAGGGGCTGCCAAAAGATACGTGCTTGGAAATGGAGCATTTCTCCCCGGGCCTCCGCTGAAAACAGGCTCTGTGGAACCTAGTCGGACTTTCCCGGTCAACAAATGATAAATAAATAAATAAACAAATAAATGGCAGAGGAAAGTCATTGAGACTGTTTACTGTAGGGGGTGCTTTGCTACTTCCACATTTGGAGGTGGAGGTACCCCATTGTTTTGTCTAAGTTCCTTGTGACTGAAACCTGGAGCCTTTGGAGTGTCTGGGTTTGACCTTAGTGGCTCTGTTGGGTACTGGAAAGGACCAGTTCTTAGTAGGCCAGTGCTTACTGAACCTGGGTGGCTGCACTTGTAATAAATCTTTTACAGTTTGCATAGATTTAGCTTTGTCTTCCATCTTTTTCAAAACTTCTTCTGCCTTATTACCAGACTGTCCTGTTGTAAAGGAGCATCCAACAATTTAGCTTTAACATGATCAGGCAGATTTTGCTCCTTGAGCCCAGCATGGCTTCTTATCACAGATCCAGTTACAGTGTCCCTGCAAGAGACCTCCAAGGAATCAAAACCACATTGCAAAGTATGCTTTCCAACTTTTTCAGCTGAATGCAATAAATCCTGTGACTCTATTTTCCACACAATCAGAAATCAACATCATTTTCTGTTTAAGTAAGTCCATGACATGCTGTTGATATTTAAGCATATGAAATTGACAGTTTAAAGCCCTGATTGCCAGGGCTGCAGACGTATAAACCTTCTTACACCATCTATCCAGTGCACTGGAGTTTCTGTCAGAAGGAGTAGGATTTTTAGCAGTAGAAGCCTTAACACACTTGGGACCCTGAGAAATTGTTTCAGAGTCAAGCAGTAGGGTTTTTGAAAAGAAACTTGTGAGAGTCAGGAACCCTGTAATATCTGTCTGGCTTACTAGGAGCTCCCAGAGGCAGGGAATCAGGAGCCATGCTGGATTCTGAGAAAACATAATCAACAATGTCTAAAACAGGAGGTATAGCCAAAGGCCTATGCTGAGGAAGACGAAGGAAATCCCTAAGCCTCTTTTTGGATTCTGAAAAATCCTGACTCTCCCAATGAAAATGCTCCCTTAAGGTATGCAAAGTTTCTCCAAAAGAAAAATTCTCAGGAGGAGAAGCAGAAGGGATGGATTCTTCTGCATCAAAGTCCTCAAAAAGGGGAATAGAAAATTCCTGATCAGAAGAAATGGAAATCTGATCTGAAGATTCATAATCAGTGCCTTGCCTAGGCCTCTTAGTAGGAGGGGGGTGGGAACCCCTGATCAAGGTAATTAAATCCTCAGCCATATTGATCAACTGTTTTTTAGGCATAATGGCCTGAACACGTGGCTCATGCTTTGGTTTTTTAGACACAGAGGTTTGTTTTGGCCTTGTTTATGATGATGGCGTCGGTTTAATATACAAATATTTAGGCCTGAAAATACCCTCAGAAGCCTGTGCCTGCTCAGCGGCTCCGGACCCATCCAAGGGAGAGACATCCGCGGGTTCAATACTTGAAGAATCTCACGGCATACTGGACTCCGAATAGGTCTCGGTAGAGACCTGGGAATCAAAAGTAGCGGGCATCAGGGGCTGCAAAAGCGCCTCATTGAGTACCGGCGAACCGGCGACTGGCTTAGGAGAAGCTTTGTCGTCGGTTTTGGACCTCGACGGTCTGTCTCTGTCTTTTTCTTTGTGTTTTTTGTGAATTCCGGTAGTCGGATTGCTAACCAATGACATTTCAGGATAGTTAAATCTTAAGCCAAAGTATTTAGAAGCAAAAATATACTGACGCTTAATAGTGCGTTGGTTAAATTTAGCACAAAACCAACAGCAAGGCACTGTGTGGTCAGGGCCTAGGCAAGGAATATAGTACAAATGAAAATTCTTATGAGGTATTTGCTTCCCACAAGTAATACAATTATTAACTTTTACTGATATCGGTAAAGAGCAAGAAAAAGTTTCCCCAACGGGGTACTTAGCTTTAGGTTGAAGACTTCGGTTCTGAAACTCGAAAACGAAAATTTCAGGAGTCGGCCGACTGGCACTTGAGAACTGCTTCTGCTTCAGGCACCGCACGGCAAGAAAGACTGATTAAAATGGCGTTGGCTACATGTTTTATACCCCTGATGACCTGACGTCATGGAAGAAAAGACGGCAACCAATGCAGGACCCAAGACTTTGTTATTCAGGCCGACTGAGGGCAACCTGCCAGCAGATTACCCAAATGTACTGACTGCAACAATGAAACATGAAGAACATCTGCAAATTGTGCCATAAGTACATAAGAAACTCTGTGTATTTCTAAAGAGTACCCAAATGTAATGACTGCAACAGTGAAACATGAAGAACATCTGCAAATTGTGCCATAAGTACTTAAGAAACTCTGTGTATTTCTAAAGAGGTGGTGCTTAAAATGGAGAACATTGATAACTGTGCAGTGACTGAGACCTGGTTCAAGGCTCCAGACAGCAGCCCTGCATCACCAGGCTATAACTCATACCATACCTTTCGACCATCTAACCTGTACCGGAACACTAAAGGCGGAGGTGTGTCCATATTCATTAAGGAAATCCACACCTCCAGGCTAGCTGCTCAGCATAATGCATCTGAGATTATCCAAGTGCAACTAACTCTGGGCAAAACTGCAATCCAAATTGTAGCTTGCTGCAGATCCCCCACCATGCCCCAGGATTCCCACTCCTCTTTTCTTGATATACTGGAAAATATTAGGGTTCAACCAAACACCCTAATAATGGGTGATTTCAACTACCCCACCATTAACTGGGAAAACTAGTCCTGTACCAACTCCTTCACTCAACGCTTTCTGGAATTCATAAATTTCAATGCCCTGGATCAACCTATCCACACCCCCACCAGGGGAAAAAATATCCTAAACCTAGTCATTACCAACATGAGTGGCCGGTGTTCCATACCTGAAGTCAACTCTTCGTTGGTTAGATCAGACCATAAGCTAATCACCCTAGATATTCACATCCCACCCCCCATTAAAGAAACTACCGTAAAAAATTTCTCCAAAGCCAACTTTATGCTTCTTAAGACAGACGTGGTGAATTTCATGACACCCATGCAGAAGGACAATACAGTTACGACTGCTGAATCCTACACAAAAGCACTCTATAAGCACTTACATGAGTGCATGGATTGTGCTATTCTTAATAGAATCAAGATGCTATCCTCCAAAAAAAGGAAGCCAATCTGGCGGTCCCCTGCCATAAAAAAAAACTCTACAACAGAAGGAAGAAACTATTGCAAAAGTCGCTTGAGTGGAGGAACTCCCTGGTCAGCCTCAGTAAGAAGCTGAGATCCCTCATAAAATCCTCCAAAGCTAGCTACGAAAACAAAATTGCCACTGATTCTAAGGACAACCACAAAGCATTCTATAGCTATGTTAAGAATCTCAATGGCAACACCCAGATCTGCTCTGAGTTACAGCACAATGACATGAAAATTACAGAACCAACTGATACTGCCAACATCCTGGTAGATAGGTTCAGTGCTAACTTTACCTCCCTCTCACCCCCTAAAAGGCCCATATCTATACCAGAAGAATGCAGAGTCCCTGTAATCACAATTACACAGATAAAAACTTCACTCTCTAAAGCCAAGAACACAGCATCCATGGGACCAGACAACATCCAAGGCTGCATTCTACATGAACTTCAAAATGTACTGCCTCCCCATCTAAGCACCATATTCAATCATAGCCTCACGTCCGGCTTTGTGCCCACTGAATGGTGCACAGCAACAGTTATCTCACTCCACAAAGGGGGAGCCACCACAGACCCCGGGAACTATCGCCCTCATAGCCTGATGAACCTGGTCTGTAAGACCATGGAACTTAATATCATGGAACTTATAAACAAAGACATTGGTAACCTCCAAACTCTGGACCCCACCCAGTTCAGGATTGTGAAAGGCAGATCATGCCTCCTGAACCTGATCAACATCTTTGAAGCAGTCACCAAAGCCGTAGATGAGGGCAAGGAGGTTCACACAGACTATCTTGACCTTGCCAAGGCTTTTGACACCATCCCCCATTCTGGAATTATAGATTTGTTTGTTTGTGTCTTTCGGCTTTTCCGGTCTGCTAATGATTGGCAGTAGATTTTTACGTGCTGGCTTGCCGCGCCTAACGCACAACCTTCAACAAAGGAACGCCCATTCACGCATGTCGCCACACAGAAGACGGTCTAACTGAGAAACGAACAGGCAACGTCCAACTGTGAGGTGTCAACGCTACCGCATAAACTCACTAAATTAGGTATAAACTCCCAAGTCACAAGATGGGTTGCCAACTGGCTCATTGACAGAACTCACACTGTAAAAGTTGCAGACTCCAAATCTGACTTCAAACCAGTGACAACTGGAGTGCCGCAGGGTTCAGTTCTGGGTCCTCTCCTGTTTGGTATCTAGTTGGTACAGGCTAACAAAGAAGGTCTCTGGCTAACGAAGTTCACAGATGACTGCAAACTAGGAGCCATAGTCGAGTCCCCAAACAATGTGGACATCCTACAGAAGGGCCTCACTGAGACAGACGCCTAGTCTCAGAGCCATGGCCTCAAACTCAGTGCCAAAAAGTGCATTGTCATCCTCTTTGGTAAAAACTCTGTACCTGTGAACTACCACATAAGCGTCAGTCTACTTAATGCCGAATGTGTGATAAGAGACCTTGGGATCCAGGTGAACAGTAGTCTCTCCTTTGATAATCACATCGCCGCAGTAGTCAGGAAATCTTTCTACATGGTACATCTCATCACAAAAGGGTTCTCATCCAGGAAAAGAGAGGTCATTGCTTCCCTCTACTCATCACTCATTAGACCCATTATAGAGTACAACTCCCCTTTTGGAATGTACCTCACAAAACATCTGCAACAGCTGGAAAGGCTGCAGAAGTACCTCACCAAGAGGCTTACAGGCCTCAAACAGATGCCCTATGCTGACCATCTCAAAACACTCCAGCTTTACTCCATAGCATATCGGCTACTCTGTGGTGATCTCTGCCCAACATAAAAAGCTATGTCAAACCCAGAACTGTTGGACATGCTACACCTAAAGAGTCCCAATCCCTCTGAGCTACACACTCTAGGGACCTAAACCTTGGCACCACAATAAACAGAACACGCTGGAGGGATAGATTCCTGTCCCAGAGACTTCCCATACTCTGGAACAAACTACCCATCTATGTCAAGCAGAGTTGCTCATTAGGACTCTTCAAGAAAAATCTTGATGAGTGGATGGGAAATAGGAAATTCACCCCGGGGATCACTTATATGGCTCTGCTCGACAGGGGCACAGGAAAATAACTTTCTTGGGTGGCGATAGCCAGGGAACCTTGTTGTCTAGGCTTAATTAGGTCCTTGGGCCGATAGCCTAGTACCTACCTATGAACCTTTGAATTTATCTGCATAGAAGACTACTGGTCTTGAAAAGATATGCTTGCATTTTTCTGCTGTATAGCAGAAACATAGCCAATATTCCATGGTGGTGCAGCGGTAGCATTGTTGCCTCACAGCAAGAGGTTCTCCCGTTCAATTCTCGGCTGGAGTGTGGGGAGTGCCTTCTGTGTGGAGCCTGCATGTCCTCCCCGCGGTTGGGTGAGCATTCAAAAGACATGCGTAAATGGGCTGGCACCTCGGCGTCCGTGAAAATCTACTGCCAATCATTAGCGGACCAGAGTTCCACTGTGGCGACCCCTAACTGGGAAAAGCCGAAAGACAACAATATAGCAGAAACATAGTCAATACACATGAATTTAGAAGAGCACTAAAGCAGCTGCCCCTGTAGTAACTCTAGTACAATTACCCACCCTAATCTACTTTTCACTCCCAACCTATCTATCCTCTGCTACCACTTCACTATATCTATTACAGCCTCCTTTATACTCTCATTATCACTTAGCCTTTAAGTTAACTAATATTTAATTTCCACAGCTAATCTACACAATGTTGAATCGTGTGCTACCAGCCATGTCAAAATGCATCTATCTACAAGTTTACCACACATTTTACTTGATTGTGTGCATTCAAACTTAACTGCATTTTTCCTCTATGCTTAGGAGCATTATTGCATTTAACTCTAATTGTATTACTTTGTTTTGTTTGTATTTTTTTATCTATGCATGTGACGATAATAAGGCATTAAGCATGCAATCAGTCATGAGGGACTTAGGCACCCGGGTTGACGGCAAACTAACTTTTGACCAGCATATTGCCTCTGTTGTATGGAAAGCTTTCTAGATGGCCCACCTCATTAGTAAGGGTATCTCATCCAGGGATAAGGTTGTCATAACATTACTGTATTCTTCCATTACAAAAGACCCATTATTGAGTACAATGCCCCTTTCGGCATGTACCTCACAAAGCACATGCAGCAGCTGGAGAGACCACAGGGGTTCCTCACCCGGAGAATCCAGGGCCTCAAACATCTACCCTAAACAGATAGGCTAAAAGCCCTGTCCCTCTACTCAGTCTCCTACAGACTTCTCAGAGGTGACCTCTGTCTGGTATACAAAGCAATCTCAGACCCCACTCTGACGGGACTACTGCATATCCGCAATTCAAGCTCCAGTCGAGAAACCCATACACGCGACCTCAACCTGGTCTGTGACATCAATAGGACTTCTTGGTCGGACAGGTTGTGTCCCAGACAATCCCCTTTTCTGAAATAGACTCCCTCTCCACATAAAGCAGAGTACCTCATTAAACCGTTTTAAGTGCAACCTGGACAACTGGATGGGGAACAGAAAATAAACCCCTGGGATTCCACCTGTGTCCCTGCTGGATAGTGACATAGGGTGCTGACTTGTTGGAACAGAGGATAAATTATTGGCTAGGCTTGTAAGGGCCTCAGGGCCAATAGCCTAGTAACTTCCTCTGATCAGAAGGACAAAACTTTCTTAAACACATATGGTACACATTACAATTACAGAACATGCTTACTATGGTGTTGTGTAAATTACTGTGATGATTCCCCACACAGACTACAGCTACTTATTATTTTATATAACAATTTAAAACAAATTAACCATGTTATTGACTTTTTTTTCTTTCAGCTGTTCCCATTAGGGGTCGCCACAGTGGATCATCTGTTTCCATTTCTTCCGGTCCTCTGTATCTTGCTCTGTCACACCAATTACCTGCATGTCCTCTCTCACCACATCCATAAACCTTATCTTAGGCCTTCCTCTTTTCCTCTTACCTGGCAACTTCATCCTTAGCATCCTTTTCCCAATATACCCAGCATCCCTCCTCGGCACATGTCCAAACCAACGCAATCTCGCCTCTCTGGCTTTGTCTCCAAACCGTCCAACCTGGGCTGACCCTCTTATATACTTATTCCTAATCCTGTCTACCCTTGTCACACCCAGTGCAAATCTTAACATATTTAACTCTGCCACATCCAGCTCTGACTCCTGCCTTTTTGTCAATGCCACTGTCTCCAACCCATATAACATAGCTGGTCACAGTACCCTCTTGTAGACCTTCCTTTTCACTCTTACTGGTACTAGTCTGTCACAAATCACCCCTGACACTCTTCTCCACCCATTCCACCCTGCCTGTAGTCTCTTCTTCACCTCTCTTCCACACTCACCATTACTCTGAAGTGATGATCCCAAGTATTTAAACTCATCCACCTTCGCCACCTCTACTCCCTGCATCCTTACCATTCCTCTATCCTCCCTCCCATTCACACACATATATTCTGTCTTAGTCCTGCTGACCTTCATTCCTCTCCTGTCTAGAGCATATCTCCACCTCTCCAGTGTCTCCTCAGCCTGTTCCCTACTCTCACTACATATCACTATGTTATCTGCAAACATCATAGTCCACGTGGAGTCCTGTCTGATCTCGTCTGTCAACCTGTCCATCACCACTGCAAATAAGAAAGGGTTCAGAGCTGATCCTTGATGTAATCCCACCTCCACCATAAATGCATCTGTCACTCCCACTGCAGATCTCTCCGCTGTCACACTACCTTTGTACTTATCCTGTACCACTCTTACATACTTCTCTACCACTCCCGACCTCCTCATACAATACCACAACTCCTCTCTAGGCACCGTCATATGCTTTCTCTAAGTCCACAAAGACACAATGCAACTCCTTCTGACCTTCTCGGTACTTCATCAACACTCTCAGAGGAAACATCACATTTTATTGACTAAAGATCAGATCTAGGAAAATGTTTGATCAAAGTAATCCCTTTAAGAATACAGTCAAAGTGACAGCGTGAACTGAATCACTGACCAAAGTAGATTTTGCCTTATAGTTTATTTACATTTTGTTAGACAGGTTGGCCCTACAATGTAAACCAGAAGAATACAGTACAAATAAAACAAAAAATAAAATAAATTTTAGATACAATTTGCAGTAAATCAAAAGGTAAGGAAATCTAAGATAAAATGAATATATGACTTAATGCAAAGATGAAGAGTGAAATGGGTGAAAAATTAGATTATAATAAGGTACAAACAAGTAGGCATAGTGAAGTATGGAAGAGTGAGACCCAGCTACATGATGTAGAGAGATAGTGCTCTAACTGTGATGAGGTGCTCTGGCTTCAATTAGTAGCTCTTGCATTGGGGAGCCAGGCACAGACTGGGAGAAGTGAAGGGGTGAGGCTCACTTACCTCTCACAGATTTTGGAAAAGTTGCACACATTTGAGGGCGCAATGAGTGGTGCATTTTCCCCAGGGGAAAATCAAAGAAATCATATCTCATGCCTCTGAGGGAACAGCAGGACTGTTTGGGGGGGACGCTCCTTTCAGAAGTGAGGGGACATCCTCTGCAATCGGCCCACTGTATGTCCCTTTCCAGGGCAGAGCTTAAAGCATAAAGCTAGAAATACCTGACAGTGTCAGCGTATAGACGACCAATTGATTGAGGCCCAGATAACCCAGGTTTGAGTAGCAAGTTAGGTGTCAGAGGCACTGAAAAAGGGGAGGATTGGCATGTCCATCCTGGGGGAGGGTATGTACTCAGATGCACCTTGCAATTGCTCTCAGGCAGAGGACAGATGTACAGCAGAGGTAGGGACAATACACCAACCAATCATTCCATAGCCTTCCCTAAATATTACGGATGTGCATAAAGGATTGGAAAATATAGGACATGCAAACAATCCTCCAAGGCAGCAATATGATGATGCTGGGATGCATCAAAGGCCTCAACGGACCTAAACATGGGTTGAGGAAAGCCCAGGTGAGGCTTTGATGGTCAGCTGCATGGAGGAGGTAGTAAACTAAAAACCTCAAACTGCCCTTGACAACTGTCTGAATGATGGCCCCTTCCAGTTATCCCTCACTCAGTGAAGGGGAACAAATGAACCAACTGATCCTGAGGGGCATGATGATCAACAGACAGGAGGTAAAAAAGGATAAGAGAATGCTGCTAATATTTTTCCTCTTTGCTATCCCTTTTAAGTAGAGTAGCATATAAATGTTAGTACTGTGGTGGTGGTGCTGCGGTAGCGTTGTCGCCTCACAGTTAGACGTTGCACTTCAGTTCTCAATTAGAGCATCTTCTGTGTGTCGACATGCGTGAATGGGCGTTTCTTCGCTGAAGGTTGTGCGTTAGGCCCGGCAAGCCAGCACGTAAAAATTTACTGCCAATAATTAGCGGACCGGAGTTCTGCTGTGGCGACCCCTAACCAGGAAAAGCCAAAAGACAGCATATAAATGTTAGTCATACTTGACGTGTGGTAGAAGTATTAGGTTTGATAATTATTATGGTATAAAGAGCACAATGTCAGCGGTTAAGTAGATAAGAAGGGTACTGCACATAGTTTAGCACTTCACAAGAATTGGCAGCCATTTGAATGTTTGTGAATGATAGTACAGGTTAACAGCAGGAGTTATAGTGTGGGTAACAGAGAGAGATGGGTTGGTTATGCGACTGTGCATTTGCTACATGTTAGAGTGTCCCTGGGGTATAACTTACATGGCTGTTTTGAATCTGAAATAGTTTGTAGTGTTAAATTCCAATGGCAGAATGGCACAGTTGTGCTAGTAGCAAAGACTGCTCACCATTACAGAGCGCTATCTCCAGTGATGGATACCAGATCTAGTGACTAGATACCAGAATCAGAGCTCAGACCTTGAGAAGGCTGCATCTTCAAAGTGCTTTACTTCAAAGAGTTAAAGCCATATAGTTAAACATCATCTCAGATGAAGACAGTAGGGGCAGATTTATAGGTTCATAGTTTAGTACTAGGCTAACTGCCCTTGCAAGCCATTTTAAGCCTAGCCAGTAATCCCCTGTGAGATTCAAACCCTGTACCTTGTGTTTCTACGGCAAACACCTTAACCATTAGGCCACCCTCCCAACTGGAGCAAAATACTTATAACTTGTATATTTTATGGCTCTCAAACAATGAATGCTCAAAAGAGAGAAGCAAAAAAAAAAAAAAACAACAGATTTTAAAAAAAAAAAAAAAAACACACTTATGCAGGGTGGGAGGGCAGGCAACCCACACTCCCTGCTCTTTATTACTACCAACTCTGAGACTGCACAACAGTGGAGAAAGGGCAAATTCCCAGACCCCACTTTACCGTGATCTTACAAGCAGAGCAGTCCAGCAGCCAGAAAAAAAAAATCATTTCTCTTTTGAGTGTTTGCTGTTATGCACTGCAACCATTTTATAGCATCAGATTGATCAAAATATTTTTTTTTAAAAGAAGCTCAACCAGAAGGTTTGAAAAAAATGTCATCCAGAACAAAACTGAAAATTAAGTATGTCCACTCTCCTTGAGGAAGCTTCTCCAAATGGTTATATTTAGGTGCCAGCACTAAAAAAAATACCAGGCAAGGGTGAGGTCTTTTCTAACACACCCATCCTCATGTATTAACTTTGAGACTGTTGCACCTCAGCAACCTCGGCAATAGGAATTCGTATTGTCAGAGGGTGGGCTGCATGACTCTTTCATTTTATCACTCGGTAGAAAGATCTATTTCTGTAGACCGCAACACCATAACACCAAAACTCAAAGACATGAGAAAAACATTGCAAATACACATCTACGAATTTTAACAAAGCAGAAAGCTTGAAACAATAAAAAAAGTCTTTCGGCTTTTCCCGGTTAGGGGTTGCCACAGCTGAACTCCTGTCCACTAATGACTGGCAGTGGATTTTTACAATGCCGAGTTGCCAGCCGGCTGCCCAACCTTCGAAGAAGGCACGCCCATTCAAGCACACACCAACCTGCATATCTTTAACATCACTCAACCATGGGGAGGACATGCAGACTCCACACAGAAGGCGCTCCAGCCGAAAATAGAACGAGAGAACCTCTTGCTGTGAGACGACAAAACTAACCACTGCACCACAACGGTCATGAATCAAGTAATACACATGTCCAGAAGTAAACAAAGAATTTGAATGGACACTGCACTGAACTCAAAAAGACATCTGCTTCAGTGTAACATAATATGCAAGAGAAACATTTTGCATGTTTATTGATTGTGAACAGAGATCGCGGTACAGTGAGGATTGGGAAATTAACCCTTTTCCCCACTGTAGTGCGATCTCGGAGTTGGTGTTTATAATTTGCAGGAGGTGTGGGGGGATGCAGGATGGCTTGCCCCGCCCCTTGAAAAAATGTTGGAAAAGTTGTATTGTTTTTGTTTAAGTTATGTGTATTAATATACACGTTTGTTTCTGGGTTTCACACAATGTTCAGTGACTTCTGGGCATGCATATTAGTTGATTCGTTGTTAGTTTTGTTAACATTCGTAGATTTAAATTTGCAATGTTTTCGTCTCGTCTATGAGTTATGTTATGATATTTCAATTTACTGAAGTAGATCCCATTAGACTATACCTCCATGTCAGGTTCCAAAAGATGAAAATGTCAGACTAATGGCACAAAAGTAAAAGCACAATGGTACAATAGCTGAAACAGAAGGTGCTGCCAGGGCAAATGTATAGCACTTCAGCAAACCAGCTGATGACACAGGACAGTAATATACAAACAAGTAATAATGTTTGGATGCACAGACTAACAGGACTTCAGTGAATTGAACTACATAGTACAGTAATTAGGCAATGTGTACAGTAATTAGCAATCAGTGGATTAAATAAAGCTGTATAAAATGCTCTAGATATAGGTAAAGATCTCCTCAATCTCCATTTGCAAAACTGTGACATACTAAGCCACCTAACCAGACTGGGTGCAGAGTAGTCACTTGCAAAGGAGCATTTGTGGCTAATGTACTTAACTGTATGATAGGTACAAAAAAAAAGGCAGCAATACAGTTATCATTTGGAACTCTGTGGCTATTACCACATACACACAGCAGCATTTTTTTTTTCATTTAAACACCAGCATCTCTGAAAGTTTCCCACCCCAGTGCAGAAAAAATACTGTTGAAGCATGTAGAAATGTTGTCTCTTGCCTCCTAATGATGAACACTACCTTGGCCTGGGGACAGACAAGTCAATTGCTTTAAAAAGGATCAAGGATTGTTATGTCATGGTCCTTGTTCAGAATGCAGTGAACAACCTAATCAGTTCCTCCTTCTTGGATATAACAGGATATGATGGGATTACTTAATCTCCTAGCAAGCATAAGTAAACACATCATTTTAGCAAAAGCTTTCCATCACTTACAAATGGCATTTTAATATCAGGACAAACTTTTTCGCATTCATCTTGTGCCTAATGACATGTCATACACAGGATGTTTAGTGTCGATTATCATTTGAAACCAAAACAGAGTGATTTGTATTTGTATCAGATGACCTTTGCTTCTCTCCATGGAGACAACTGATACTGGATATCAAATTTTCCATTCCCATAATTCTTTTTAAGACCTCTTCAAATTAAAAAAAAAAACACAAGAAACACACCAAACAGGAAGTCAGATATGAAACTGACTTTATTAAATGCTGGATATCACAACATTAAATGATTTTCACTGCTTAAATGGCAATGATCTCTGTACTGCTGATGAAAACCAAGTTTAAAAATACATATCTGAAATTTCAAGCAATAGGCAAACAATGGTGTCTCACTATTTTTAGAAGAGCCAACAAAAAGAAACCAAGAAAACAACTACAGACTACAATGTGTTCATACAATTTATATGAGCAGTAACGCTGGACAATTCTTAATCACACATTTTGTTTTTCTAGGTAAAGGAACAAAGTGTTATCAAAAGCCAGTGGTATATGTATAGAAAAATATACATAGTGTGATAAGTACCATTAAAAGGTTTGGAAGATATTGACAAAGTATAATATATGGAGCTTAAATTTACAGTTGTAAAAGCATAAACATATCCATATATCAGCACAGAACACACTGTGAAATACAAGGTCTTGAAAATGTCAGGAGGCAGCATGGAACTGCAGAATTATGATGCATACAATGCAGAGTAACAACATTTACCATAATCTTATGTCAGACTCAAACTTTAATCTACAATGAGACTTCATCTCAGGCAGTACCCAACAGGAAGGCAAATATTTTGTGTACATTACTTCATCAGAGCAACAGGAAAATTATGTTCTAAATAATGCTGACAAACAAAGCAGATACCAGTAAGGATGCAAGGATGGCATGGGAGAGGAAAGCATACCAATGCTATCTATACAAACATTTTTCAACTAAAATAAGTGGGACATTTTCTATATGGCTGTCAATCCATGAAATCCACAGTAACAGCCAACTAAAGAGTTAGCAGGTCCAGAATGGAAATGAGGAAAAATAACATTGTGTCTATGGTGGGTTGCCTGCATAAAGCTGGCATTAAAATGGAAGATGACTACTTACTCAAATCAAAATACTCAAAAACTGGAAGAGTGCAGTATTTTCTTGTTGTATGGTCACACAACCTGAAGAAAAGGAAATGGAACACAGTCTTTTCCATTAATGTATGCAACCCTGAAGTTAATAACATTTAAGTAAGGGGAAATGCAAAAGTGTAAAGTTCCAAAAATGGGAGAGTAAGCTTGCTCTTGAAAAAATGCTGTTTTACTAGTTTTAACTGGACATTTTTATAAAAAACGTTTGTCTGAGCAGACAGTTTTAAACCTTGTGAATGACAAATTCTTAGGGTACATTACTATTTTGTTAAAGGCGGGTGCTGGAGTACAGAGAAGCTCATCTATTAAACATGTAAACCCAGCTCAAACAATTATTGATAATTTCTAATTATATGGATAGTAAAAATTCTACAAGTAAACTGTACTGGGCACAGAAAGCATAGAAAAAGACAAGAAAGCTGGTTTAGGACATGATCAGAAACTGATGTAAAGCTGGAATTCAAACAGGATACACTATACAGAAGGAGATATAAAATATAGTAATGAATTCTTACTGTAAAGCAAAATATTGCTGCAGCAGTAATATTAAATTAAATTTTGAAGCCCCATAAACTTACCTTTATCCACCTCCTATAAATGCAGAGTGAATGAAATTGAAAACAAACGTTAGAAGTCAAAAATCTGGTACATGGTACATATTTAGACAGCCATTTTATTTGGCAAGTTGCTGCCTTTATAAATTTAGTAATTCTAATGACTGCAATTTATATGAATACAGTTTTTCAGTTGATCATGGCACAAAGATCATGGCACAAAGAGTGTGTGCTTTGTGTTTTGCATATTTGTTTTATAGCTTACATCAAGTTGTAGAGAATGTGGATATCGCAAGAAGATAGACAGCAAATGGTAAGTACATATCATGTGAGGGATCCTATTATTGTCCTGTGAGCATCAAAAGTTATACTGTTGCCCCTCAATACTTCAAGCAAAGATCAAGATAGAGATGCATTTGATTTTTACACAATAAAAGGCAAAAAATGCTACAATTACTGATAAAGAATCCTTGTTAAAACTTAATTCTGTGACTTAATAGTACATGTAGATATGAAGATCACTGGTTTTACTAAGAGTCTGCTAACATAGGAGAAGCAACGCTAAAACTTAACACAGAGGAACTTGCTACCTCAAAGT
>NC_056737.1:1302094478-1302131978 GCF_019279795.1 Protopterus annectens | reverse complement strand
CTGGGCACTAAAGGTACAGCGGTTGTGGAAGCTAAAGGGGATGTTGATGACATGCCCAATGGATGGTTAGATGCATACTGTGGAACAAATGAAGAAATGAGGACATTAGAGCAGAAGCCACAGTAGCTCCAGTTGCAGAGAAAGACAACGAGAACAGACTGCAGTGGTTTGGGCACAAGTACAGAAAAGCAGAATTCAATCTGAAGAAGATGACTTGGGACATACAGGAAGAAAGCAAGAGGAAATGAGGACATCCAGCAAAGAGATGCGTGGATTGTCAGAGAGAAGGCATGACTGTCAAGAAAGCTAAGACAGTGGCATTGAATCAAGAGAGATGATGACAGATGACTTGACATCCCAACCCATGTATAAAATGGGGAAAAGGGGGGGTTGACAATGATGATGATGGTATTGATGGTGGTCAACTGCATCTTTAATTCTCATTGTTTTTTTTTTCTTCCCCCAACATGCAACCAAAGGGAAGAGCCAGCTTCAACAGGCTTAATAGCCATGAGAACTACACAAGATTTAAATTATAAATAAATAGTACAGTCTGAAAAAAAGTGAAGTGGAAGTGAAACTAAGTTTTTAGTTGCCACGGAATGAGATGAAATGAATGAACAAGTGGAACTGTAAGTCAGCTGCCATTTCCTTAACACAAATTAATCATGGTTGCTGTGCCACGGTTACCAACTGTAACTTAAAAGATGTATATTTGTGCTTGCGCATCCACTGAAAGTCTGCTGCCTCATAATTTTAACTTGTGTGTGTCTGTCTTCAGTGCAATTCATGGTAGAAGTTCTCTACCTAAGAATGTAATTTGCATCTAAAACTGAGTACTGTAGGGTTACACGTTTTATCTAACAATTCAGGGCATTACAGTCTTTACAGCTAACATAGTAAACTGCATAGAAACCCAGAATTACATTTATTTCAAGTTTCACAAACAGCTTTTTATATCTTGATAATTGTATAACATCAACTTTTATTTATTTATTGGCATTTGTTTACTGGGAAACTCCAAACAGTACCTTCTTCAGCAGAGGGTGGGGGGGGGGGGGATAAAAGCTCCACTATACTAACACCAGCAGGTAATCTTTCTGGCTTGCCTTAAGTGTTCCAGCCACAAGTGCAGCAGGTGACGGAGGCTGTTGTGGAGTGAGCAAAAAGCAGATGGCATATCCACATGAAGTGCTTCACAAAAGGAAAAGCAGAATCACTCAAATGAGCATTCCCTATAGTCAGGCCAAGAGGGGAGGGCATGGCCCTATTCTACCAGCCACTCTGATTCATCATATGGTGCTCAATCGCTGTAATACCCTTCTGGACTAGGGCAGACATGACAAGACAGGTGCCCATACCCCAGCCTATCCCTTGCTAGGTATGCTCTCTTCCTTTTATGTTGGTTCAATACCCTGTGCATTGCCCAACCCTCCTTAGTACCATTAGTCTACTTTCAATTTGTCTTTGCACCTACAATGTCTCTAGATTAGCCTTGCACAATATCCCTCCCCCTTTTCTACTCCCTGCTTTCTCCTTTCACCCTTCCCACATTCTCTTCTCATACAAATTCGGACATATCCCAGAAAAAAAAAAAAGGATTCCCTCCTTTCACCCAGTCCTGCACACTCATATACATCATCCTTAGCTGTTAATCCTGCTTGCTCTTCCCCTGGTAAGAAGTCCCAAGAACCATGCAGGCAACACCCACCTGGAGGGACTGTCATTTTTGCAGCTGTGAGAGTTGCTTGTTACTCACTGGCAATCCAGAAATGACACGTCTCCTAAACCTGATTGACTTCTTTGAAGCAGTCACCAAAACCATATATGGGGGTAAAGTGGTTCACACAACTTATCTAGATCTCGCCAAGGCTTTCGACACCATCCCCCACTCTGGAATTATAGATAAGCTCACTAAACTAGGAATAAATCCCTATGTCACAAGATGGGGTGCCAACTGGCTCACAGACAAAACCCACACTGTGAAAGTAGCGGACTCCAAATCCGACTTCAGACCAGTGAGAAGTGGAGTACCACAGGGTTCAGTCCTGGGTCCTCTCCTGTTTGGTATCTACTTCTCTGAAGTGCAGGCTAACTTTGGCTAACAAAGTTTGCAGATGACTGCAAACTAGGAGCCATAATCGAAACTCCTAATGATGTGGACATACTACAAAAGGGCCTCACTAAGACAGATACCTGGTGTCAAAGCCATGGCCTGAAGCTCAATGCCAAAAAGTGCACTGTCATCCCCTTTGGTAAAAACTCTGTACCCATGAACTACCACATAGCTGGTAGTCTACTTAACGCCGAAAATGTGATAAGAGACCTTGGGACACAGATGGACAGTAGTCTCTCCTTTGATAATCACATCGCCACAGTCGTCAGGAAATCCTTCTACGTGGCACACCTCTTCACAAAAGGTTTCTCATCCAGAAAAAAAGAGGTCATTGTTCCCCTCCACTCAACACTCATTAGACCCATTATAGAGTACAACACCCCTTTTAGTATGTACCTCACAAGACATCTACAACAACCGGAAAGGCCACAGAAATACCTCACAAAGAGGATTACTGGCCTCAAACAGATGCCCTACGCAGACCATTTCAAAAAACTCCAGCTTTACTCCGTCGCATATTGCCTACTCAGAGGCAATCTCTGTCTAACATACAAAGCTATGTCAAACCCAGAGCTACTGGACATGCTCCACTTAAAGAAATCCCAATCCCTCCGCGCTAGGGACCTAAACCCTGTCACTCCAATAAACAGAACATGCTGGAGGGATAGATTCTTGTCCCAGAGACTTCCCATACTCTGGAACAGACTACCTATCGATGTCAAACAGAGCTCCTCATTAGCACTCTTCAAAAAAAATCTTGATGATTGGATGGGAAATAGGAAATTCTCCCCAGGGATCACTTCTGTGGCTCTGCTCAACAGGGGCACAGGAAAATAATTTTCTTAGGTGGCGAAAGCCAGGGTACATTTTTGGCTAGGCTTATATAGGCCCTAGGGCCAATAGCCTAGTATCTACCTATGAACCTATGACACTTCATTGACCCAACCCAGCAAATGAGCATGGGGAATGAATGACCTACATGCATCACACTGAGGACGCACAATGCTTTGCCCCCTCTGTGCGCATGATCCAGTGCACTTACTACTGAGGTGTACCATCTCATGGAAATTGGGTGGGCTAAAATGGCCACCTAGGACACATCATGCAAGCTACCTCTCCTCTGAGCAACTGCAGCAGTATGCATTCTCCTTCCCTTTCTTGTCCTCCCCAAGGATGGGCAAACCCATCCTCCCCTGGCAGCTCCATAGAGCCTCGGAGCCTCTATCTGGGTCACCTGGAACAGAGTCAGGGCTCTATTCTTCTACACCACAGAACTGGTTTAGCTGTACATGTCTTCCACTGAAGTAAAGTGCTTCTCTGTGAATCCTACCCTTAGATTCATGCAAGCTGGACTGGAAACCAAGAAAGGTATGCCAAAGTACTCATTCATGCATGCATACAATGCTGAAAGATGAACGGAACTGTACTTAAAACAATATATAGCCAACAGTTGCTGTGGTCAGCCTACAGTGTCTATGAGCAGAGAAACTGTATGGTAACCTTAGGGGTCTACTACATTTGATCGACAGACCATTTGATCGACACTTATTTGGTCGAAAGTTCATTTGATTGAAAAAAAGAAGTTATGTACATACCATAACGTTCCATGTTAGTTGTCTCCTCTCGCCTTCTTTCTTGCTGGTTAGGTTCGGAGCCGATCTTTGGCTCTGACTCAGCCATCTTCTAAAGCTTGAGAGCTACATACTGGCTTGCGGCCTCCCCATATCCCATGATGCCTGGCGGCAGAAACCCAGAGCTCGTTTGGTGAGACTAACAGCAGACAAAGTAATGAAGGAATCCTATCCTATCATATCCAAGCCCAACTATAGAGACTACTAGGTAGAGTGGGATAGTCAGAGAAGACTCATCCAGTGTAAATCCATAGAGAAACTCTTCTCAGTCTAGTAGGATAGGGAGATGGAGGGTGGGATGCAAGAAAGAAGGCGAGAGGAGACAACTAACATAGAACGTTATGGTAGGTACATAACTTCATTATGTTAAGTTGTCTATCTCGCCTTCATTCTTGCTGGTTGGGACAGCGTCCCTAACACCTAGTATCCTGGGTGGCTCAGTGGAACAGACTCTTCAGAACAGTGGAACCAAAATCAGCTCTGCTCCTGGAAACCATGTCCAGCTTATAATGCGAGATGAAAGTATGAGGATGTGCCCAAGTGGCCGCTGCACAAATAGATTCCATGGGCAACCTAGCTTGAAACGTAACAGAAGTGGCTAATGCTCTGGTGGAGTGGCCCTTAGGTTTAACAGGCAATTCTTTCTTCCTGAGCTGATAGATAAAGATTATGATAGAAGTCAGCCATCTAGATAAAGTTACTTTTGATACTGGTAGGCCCTTGTTTGCCCTCTGCATAAGAGAGGAAAAGCTGATCCGATTTTCTGAAGTCCTTAGTCCTATGCAAATAAAAGCGCAGTTGCCTGTGAACATCTAATTGATGTAACTTATATTCTCCCCTGTTGGAATGATTGGGAAAAAATACAGGAAGGGCAATGGACTGTTTCAAGTTATTCTCAGAAGAGACCTTAGGGAGGAAGAAAGGGTTAGTCCTAAGAGAAAACATGTCTTTGTGGAACACTAGGTACGGGGGACGGATACAAAGAGCCTGCAGTTCAGAAACTCTTCTCGCTGAAGTAATTGCTACCAGAAAAAGTGTTTTCCAAGATAATAACTTCAAAGAACAGGAAGCTGCAGGTTCGAAGGGGGGCAAAATTAGAGAGGATAGAATCAAATTCAGATCCCATGGGGGTGGAGGATCCCTAACTGGGGGCTTGAGCAGAGTGGTTCCTCTGAGGAAGGCCTTACAAAGCTTATGAGACATTATACTACTTTCTGAAAGGCCAATGTGAAAATCTGAAATTGCGGCCAACTGCACTCTAATTGTAGCAGAAGCGGACCCAGAATGAAAGAGCTCCGCATGAAATTCCAGGATGTTGTGAACAGGGGCTGAAAAGGGGTCTATATTCTTGGCCTCTGCCCAGGAAGAGAAACGTTTCCACTTACTAGCGTAAGTTTTTCTAGTGGTAGACTTGTGCGATGATAAAATGATTTCACGCATTGGGAGATATCAGGAAGCCTGGCTAGGATTGGAAGTGGAGCAACCAAGCTGTGAGCTTGAGAGATTGTAGGGAATGATGCAGCCCGCCCGATTGATGGATCAGGAAGTCTGGAGCTGGGTCCAGAGTCCAAGGCTGCTCCATAAAATGATGATGAAGGAACGGAAACCATATTTGTCGAGGCCAGTACGGAGCAATGAGGATCATTCTGCAACCCAATACAGTAGCTTTCTGAATCAGCTTGGGAATTAGGGGAAAAGGAGGGAATGTGTACAGAAGTCCCTAAGGCCAATCGTGGACTAGAACGTCTCTGGGGGAATGCTCTGTATGTGGTAGGAGAGAGAAGAAGTTGCTGCATTTGCTGTTGAAGGGGGTGGCAAAGAGGTCGCAACAAGGTTGCCCCCATTTGCGGAAGATTTGGTCCGCTACTACTTGATTCAGAGACCACTCGTGAGGCATGAGAATAGCTCTGCTCAGCCTGTCTGCTATGTCGTTGGATTTCCCAGGGATGTGCGGTGCGGTCAGAAACCATTGGGAAGAGATCACCCATTGCCAGAGTCTGAGTGCTTTTCGACATAGGGGGTAGGACCTGGTTCCGCCCTGCTTGTTGATGTACCACACGACTGACATATTGTCCATTTGAATTGCAATTGTCCTGGTAGGAAGAGAGTCCTGAAGAGCTTGCAAGGCTAAAAGCACAGCCCTCATCTCCAAGACATTTATGTGCAGATGGTACTCTTGAGGTTGCCAGGTACCTTGGACTGTTCTGCCCTGATAATGCCCCCCCACCTGATCAGGGAGGCATCCATGGTCACCGTAGCAACCGGAGGGGGAAGTACAAATGGTCTGCCCAGGGGAACTGATGAGGAAACCATCCACCATGCAAGGTGTTTTTTGCATGTTTCTGTGATGATAATCATGTGAGACATGGGAAGCTGCTGGAAGGACCATTGGGTAAAAAGAAGCCATTGGAGTATCCTCATGTGAAAACATGCCAGCGGGACGTGTATGACTGCTGCTGCCATGAGACCCAGGGTTTGGAGGACAAACCTGGCTTGAATTCTCTTGCATTGTAACAAGACCTGGACATGCCGCTGAATGACTAATACCTTGTCTGGTAGAAGGCTTGCTGACCTGTCTTTTGTATTTAAGTCTGCGCCTATAAAGATGATAGACTGACAAGGCGACAAAGCAGATTTTTCGAAATTTATAGTGATACCTAGTCTGAAGCACGTCTGGATGGTATAGTCTCTGGCTTGCAGAAGGTGATGCCTGGTGGTAGCAGTGAGGAGCCAGTCATCTAGATATGGAAACACCTGGAATCCTTGCTGTCTCAGGTGAGCGGTAACTACTGCCATACATTTGGTGAACAACCTGGGGGCTGTGGTGAGACCAAAGGGCAGAGCTCTGAACTGATAATGGCTGGCTCCCAGCCAGAAGCGCAGGAATCTTCTGGAGCACCTGTCCATTTTGATGTGGTAGTACGCATCCTGAAGATCTATGGAGCACATCCAATTGTCCTGACCCAACAAGGGTAAAATGGACTGTAGCGTGACCATCCGAAACTTTGTTCTTTGTACAGACCTGTTTAGTCTGCTGAGATCCAAAATGGGTCTCCAGTCTCCTGTCTTTTTTGGTACCAAAAAGAACCTTGAGTAAATTCCGGATCCTTGCTGGTCTGCTGGGACTTGCTGGATGGCCCTTTTTCTTAGCAGTTTTGAAACTTCCTGAACCTCTTGATCCCTTAGATTGGGTGGAACATCTGGAAGGGACTTGTTTGACAATAAAGGAGCATGAACAAAGGGAATTCTGTAGCCTCCGGATATAACGGACTGTACCCATCTGTCTTGTGTTATTTCTTGCCAGGTTCTTGGGTACAGCGATAATCTTCACCCGACTGCCTCCAGAGGTGGGCAGCTGGGCAACCCTTCAGGGATGCTGGAAGGGCTTGTCAGAAAAAGATTCTCTGCTGCCCTGGTTTTGCAGACCCCCTCGGCCATGAGGGCGGTGTCTGTTATTGTTCCCTCCTCTGCCCCTGGAGAGAAACTCACCACGTGTCCGGCAAGGCTCCCTGGGATTTCCAGAACCACATCTTTCCACTCTCCTGACCCTTGGGATATGGTCTGGAAGGAGTGGAAAAACGGACTTCCATGGCAGAGAGAGTCTTGCCTTCCTGCTCACACCTGGTAAGGGTATCCCTCACCTGTGATCCAAAGAGAGAGGAACCATCAAAAGGGATGTTGGTGAAAGATGCCCTGAAAGGTTCCGCAAAGTTACATAGCCGCATCCAAACGTGCCTCCTTAGGGCCACGCCTGTGCCTGCGGCTCTACTCGCCCCATCGGCTGCATATGAAATGAGCCTCATGGAGGAGTTTACCACTGAGTTAAGAGTCGCCAGCTGGGAGGCTGCCTTAGCCTGGGCCCCCTCAGCTGATGGATCTTGGAGGGTATCTCCAAGCTCTTTCAGGAGATCCCTCTGAAGGCGGGTAAAGTGGCACAGGTAATTCAGGGACTGCATGGAAAAGGTCGCTGAAGAGAACATCTGCTTCCCATATCTGTCCATCGTCCTGGACTCCTTGTTAGGGTGATGGACAGATGAAGAAGTTTCAGCCAACTCCTTCTTTGTGGCCGCCACTACCACCATAGAATCAACAGGGACACCCTTGATCAAGAACTGTTTATCCTTCGGGGCAGTAATGAACTTGGCAGGTCTTCTAGGGGTCGGTTCCACTGTGTCTGGAGCCGTCCATGCCTTTTGAGCCACCACAGACATCAGTGGGTCGAAAGGCAGAGACACCCAGGAGGTGGAAGGTCGGGATCCAAATGCATCCAGGAATACCGACTCATCCTCGGAAGGGTTTAGGGTAGTCCAGTTTCCCCTCTGCCTAAGCATCTCAAGGATGTCTGAGAAGGCGACATCTTCAGAGGGGGATCTTGGGGACCCTTCTGACTCCTCTAAGTCGGTATCCAAAGTGACAGACTCATGGGAGTCAACATGCTTCCTCTTGTAATTTCTCTTGCGAGGCAGCTCCTCTGAAAGATCAGGTGAGGCCTCGGAAGAGGAGGATACACCCAAAGGGATGTCCTGGAGTGCTGGATCCCCACACTTGGGGTCTGGAAGAGGGGCAGAGGCTGACGCAGGCACCCTAGGGGGAGGAGCCGATGGGGTCAATCGTGGGACTGACTCAGGGGCCAGTACACTCCTCATCACCTTGAAGGCGTCCCTGCCAGACGCAGAGAAGGCTCAGGCTCCGAAGAAACCAGAAGCTCTCCCCGCACCGAGGGAGACGGCTCCAAGGCAGATGTGGGAGTCAAGCTCGCCTGCGCCGTAGCACCGAGAGGGAGAGCGGGGTCGGACAAGGGTCCGATGCCACTCGCCCCCTTGGAGCCGACGAGGGAGTCTCAGCGCCCAGATCCCTCCAGGGAAGGTACCATGGAAGGGATTGGAGCCGACGACGGAACCGAAAGAGAGGGTATCGGCACCGATGGTTCCACGACTCGAACCCCAACGAACTCCAGTTCCAAGCTCATAGGAAGAGTCAGAGGAGGAATATCTACAGCTGTGGACAGAGCCGACTCCTGATGAGGAGGGCTTGACAACATTTTAGCTAGGGCCTGCGATTTTAAGAGCCTACTGACCACTCTTTTCAAGTCATGATCCAAAAGTCTAGAGGACCAATAAGAATGGGATGATCGGTGACTACGCTCCGATTGGAGCAGGGGCAATTTCGGAGCCGAACGTATCTACTCCAAAGAAGGAGACCTGGATCTCTTTTTACTCTCAGCCGGCACCGAAGACCGTGTCGGAGCCGACTGGGAGGGAGGGACATCGGTTCCAGCCTGAGCCGAAAAGGCTGTGTGGCTTCACTCAACGACGGCTCTGAACTGGGAGCCGACGGTTTAGGTGGCCTGGAAGATTTTGCCGGCTAAGCCTTCGCCGGTGAATCTTGGGGTTTAAGCGTACCCCTCAGAATCAATTTATTTTTGCGCTCCTGCAGGACTCTTGGACTGAAGGCATGACAGATCGAGCAAGAATCTTGCAGGTGCACAGCGCCCAGATAATAAACACAAGTAGTGTGACCATCTGTCAGAGACATTTTCTGACAGCATGAGTCACACTTCTTGAATCCGGATGGCTTAGGATCCTTGGACATCCTAACAAAAGAAAAAAAACAAGGAAAAAACACGCACACCAAAAGGTTAAGGTAACAAATCACAATAAAATATACTACAGTTACCAGAACCACTACACTACAAAAAACTATACTGAACTATAGCAAAACTAACTAACTTTAACTTTTTTTTTTTTTTTTTAAAGGGATATAGGAAGAAAAAAAAGGTTATCCTCTAACTTAAATGGACACTTTCTAGATGTAAGGTTATCCTCTAACTTAAACGGAGAACCTTAAGAGAAAAGAGAAAGGGGGAGGGGAAACTCTCTAAATAAAAACGAGTTTCTGAGGGGAAAAGACAAGGATTCAGACACGAACACTATAATTACCAAAGATCTATCTAACGATAATTTCTATGCTAAAAATAACTAGTTTTAAGCAGAAAAAGACACAATATAAAAGTTTTATATGACCTGAGCCAGTAGAGCAACCTCGCAGCAGAAGCGGCAAACGAGATCTGGGTTTCTAGCGCCAGGCATCATGGGATATGGGGAGGCCTCGAGCCGGTATGTAGCTCTCGAGCTTTAGAAGATGGCCGAGTCGGAACCAAAGACCAGCTCCGAACCCAACCAGCAAGAATGAAGGCGAGATAGACAACTTAACATCCAGTATTCAAGGCAATTAACATGGATTTGCCCCCCTCCCCAATGTCGTGCGACCTTGGATTTGTTATATATAGTTAGGGGGGTGTGTATGGGGCACAACCCCACATTGGGGGTGTGGGGAATGAAGCCCCCCACCTATATTCGTTTAAAATGTGTACTATTTGTGTTATTTTCCTCTTTTAAACAACAGACACTCTATACATATCAACTCCAGGGTCACACGACATTGGGGAGGGGGACAAATCCTAGTTTTATGCCTGGAATATTGGTTTTCGATCAAATGAACTTTCGACCAAATGAGTGTCAATCAAATGTAGTAGACCCAACCTTAGGTAAGGGGTACATACATTTAAAGAAAATAAAAAGTATGCCACTACTTACAAACTCTCCTAGGCTTGCAAAAAACTCACACTCATGTGTGCATGCACACACACCCATAATGCACCTAACTGGAAATTTATGACTTAAATACATGAGATTATGGCCATATTCAACTCTAGAAAATGTCCTCACTGTCATTCCAACAAACTTTACCACTCAAACTAGCAGCTTCTAAAGTCTGTTCAACAAAAATATGCCAGTGTATCTATTAATTTACTTACTCGTTTATTATTAAATTTGAATACCAAGGTATAATAGCACTGATCCCAAAGGACAAACATCAGGCTCAGCTCAGAGATTACAGTGCAACATCCTCCAATAGCACTGCTAAACAACTATAATTACTCTGAACTTGTTTTTATTTATTTATTTTATTTAACATTTGTTGACCGGGAAAGTCCAACTAGGTTCCACAGAGCCTGTTTTCAGCGGAGGCCCGGGGAGAAATGCTCCAGATGTTGTTCTCTATGAAAGAAGTGCTACCTACCTCCCAGGCACCCTCACACCTTCAAACTTCTTAATCTTCTTCAGTGTTCCTCCCTTGTTTTCTGCCAAAGTCATTCTATCCTCCTCACAATCACAGTCATACCACTTTTCACTACAAAGTTCATGATGTAAAATGTTGTTCAGCATTGTATTAAGTCACTTCCCACTACTGTATCCTGCTTTTCAATGAAAAGCAACAAAAACTATGGAGGTGGAGCTGATTAACGTTATAGTGGTTCCTTCTTGTTAGTATACTCATCTAATTAACAAGGTAAGTGGTAATAATTTACTTATTTGTACACTAGATACATTTTATTGTTTTTCCATTTTTCTACATTTCATTTGAAACAATATGCAAGCTGGTCTCAGTTCTTTATGTCCTCTAATTAGTTCATGGTTAGAAATGAGCTCATGTGCTGATGTATGTGTCGTGTGTTTGTGTGTGTGCGCATATATATATACATATATATATGGGTCCTGGTCTTATGATCGTAAGTACGTTTCACCGAAATGTACGTGATCGAACTCACTTTCGCTGAAACATGACTAAGCAGACAGCTGTTTGCATGTAGATTTAGTTGTAAATCAACTGTACTGTTGATTGTACAACTAAGCAAACTGTTGCTTAGATGGCTGTACAGTGGGGATAAGGGAATATTCCCTTTTCTCCACTGTAGTGTGATCTTGGAGTGAAAATATCAAAGTAGGCGGGTATGGGGTGCAGGGGGTCTTGCCCCCTGCATAAACGTGAGTACTGTTTTATTTTTTTAGTTTTTTGGCATGTGTTTTTTTTTTATTTGTTGTTTGTTTTTTTGTTTTGGTGAAATTACTTTTTCGATAAAATGCACTTTCATGAAAGTGAGTTAGATCTTGTACGTTTCGATGAAACATACTTTCAATGGATCAACATACGCACACACACACACACACACACATATATATATATATATATATATATCTATATATATATATATATATATATTTATTTATATATATGTGTACATATATGTTTGTGTGGACACACGTGTTCAGCTTCCATGACTTTCTTCTGTTCTCACTGTTTACTTAGTATGTATACTTTAAGGTAACACAAAAATATGGTATCATATGGTACAGCATGCTCTCTCTCTCTTTTTTTCTTTTTTAATGTGAGTGTTGACAGAAGCTACAGCTCTGAATGTGCGCTGTTCTGTATTCCTCTACCAGTGGGCTGCCATGGGTATGGAATGCAGAGCAAATTGTCTCCTAAGAAGTGTCCAGCTTAATGTCACCTCCAACCACAACTCAAGTCTAGAAATTGCATTTGTAACTTATTAATCCATCTTAATGCTTGTATCAGTTCTAACCCTATACTGCACAGAAATGTTTGTGAGTTTGTAAGTTGTTGTTTGCATGTCTTTGTCTTGTACATCTGTTACATTTCTTGAAATGCCCACTTACCCAGTCATCACATGAAAAATATCCCTCTGCTTCAAAATGTGTAGTCTAGTGTACCATGTCAGTCAAAAGATTGGACTATCGGTATACTTATCTCTAAAAGATATATTTTATATATAAATTGTATGGCTATCAGTATACTTCTCTCTAAAAGATATATTTTATATATAAATTGTATGCTACAGTTTAAAGCTTGTGCTGACTAAAGTTTAGCTTTTGTAGTAAAAATCACATTTCCTCAAATACAACCCCTACTATCATGTTTTTGTAATGCTATGAATTTAGAAGGCATAAAAGTTCTACAAACACACACACAAAGTAAAGCATGTGGCAAGACTTATTGTTTTCACTTATGCAAATGCCCTGTGTCCATCTATAACAGTGTATTCATCATAATTCATGTGCTCAACCAGTCTCTCATATCTGCTACTTGTTATGTACTTTCTACATTGTACTTTCCCTTAACATTCGTTACACCTAACGTCTTCTCATTACATAGTCATGCTGTACATGTTCTTGAAATTCAGCTAGAGGTCTGTCTTATTTACCCAGGAGCAATGTACACTGCAGAAAATAATTTCTTTCTATATAATGAAAGTACACTTGTGTAAAATCTTAACGGTAGGTGTCCTTCCCTTCGCTGTTGAAGTATTCATTACATTAGGGACTCCCTGCCCAAGGCAGCCCAATGTCCAGCCAGTATACCAAAGCCTTAGGTTGCTTTAAGGTACACTTTATGTCACAAGCATGCTCCTCGCATAGTGTAGGGCACAAAGGTGATGTCCGGATGTACCACCCTCAGAACTGAAAGCCCTGTAGGAATGACAGTCCATGGAAAACCAAGAGGTAACCAGTACATGCAGAAGTGAAATGGGCCAGGTGAAGGAGGGAAGGAGTAAATACTACAACAGTGATAGGAAGGATATCTACAGTTATAGTAAGATTTTACACAACTGTACTATTACATTAGGGAGAGTGCCAAAGCACAAGAAGAAACTTGGGAGGAGGAAGGACCAGCAGAGCTCTTTAGGAAGCCATGAAGGGTGGTCCTAGCAAAACCAGCTCTAGCTCTAGAGATTTCATCCAACTTGTAGTGCTTGGTAAAAAGTCCAGGTAGCTGCCTCAAGAACAGAGTTAGTATTCAAACCCTTGAAAAAAGCACCAGAAGAAGACACAGCTCTAGTAGAAAGCCTTTACAGAATAAGGATGGCTCTTACAATGAAAAGAATAATAAAAGGAAGTAACTTTAGAGATCCAAGAAGAAATACTTTGCTTGGATACAGGCAATCCTAGGGACCTATGATGAAAAGAAACAAAAAAATCCTCTAAAGCTGACAGTACAGGAGGATTGGGTGTAGGTTCTGGAAATTTTTTTTGTAACACCTCATAGTATTTTCTGAGGGACTAAGAAACTCACTGTTCTCCACTGAAAATGCTGGCACATTCTAAGAACAGTCTCAGAGAAAGAACCCCCCCCCCCCATAGGAAGAATCAGAAACTGCCTTCTCCTCTGAGTGTGAATCAAAAATCTGAAGAAAACATCTTGCATCTGTCCCTGCATCTTCCTATTCAGATTCAAAATTGTGAATCTCTTCAGGAAGACAGGAATCCCTCTTTTTTACCAAAAGCTACTTTCCAAGAAGGATCAATAGCCTGAAAACCCTGAGCCAGAACAAGTAAACTACTCCTATACAAAGAAATTTGAAAAAGAGTAGATACATGCTTGGTTTTCTGTTTATTTGCCACAAGAAAAATGAGGTCAACCATGTTACTACTGGTAGTAGCCTCTTCCCCAGGGATGGGCACAGCATTCTAACCCAACAGGATAACCTTCCCTGCTCCTTTTCCCAGGACCAACAAGAGTAGTTCTCCCTTGCCTACTAAGAGGATCAAATAGCCAACAGAGGTTGTGGCTAACCCCTGGTCCAGAATGGCTGTTGGTGCTACACCAAAACGATCCAGGGATAAAAACAAAATTAGTGTTCTGAGGTACAACAAATGGCTACAGCAGAGTCACCCACCTGCAGCAGAGACAAATTGCTAGCCTACTGTAGTGGCAAAGGCGATTTGCCAACTTTTTCTTTTTGTGGCTGGAAGAGGGACCAACTGTGAGACCCAGAATCTGTTTCATGGTCAAGCTGAAAATGGTCACTCTTTCCCAGGGAAGAAAAATGTCAATTGCCAGTAAACACTACCAGTCCACAAACGTGATTTTTTGACAGAAAAAATACACTAAAAACACTTTAAAATACTATGCCAGCACCACAAATGAATAGCAAACATGACTTCTTCACAGAAAAAAATGTTTTCAGTTACTTTACAATACTTTTAAACTGACTGAAAAAAAAATACTGCTCTATTTAAAAGTACGTTACAGTCTTGAGAGACAGTTTGTTTAAACAAAGCACTCCTAGCTTTAAAATAACCTTCCTGAAGAAAAAAGTAATAAAACAAAAAATGGAAGTTTTTTCCCCACAAAAGGAACTTATCTGCCCTGAAGGGGAAAATTGACTGTCGATACTCAAAAGAATCAAAAGAGCATACTCTTCAGCAGCAGTAAAGTTCCGAATGGCTTCATGCGCAAACTTGTCTTTTAGTCAGCTTGGCTTGAGCTGCTTGACCGTTTGGGTGAGGGGAACATGCCCTGAAGCTTTGGAAGCTGGTCAACTGTTATATCCTTGGTAGGATACAACCCATACAGCTAAGGCTACTGCAACAGTGATCAATACAATGAACATCAGATATCAACTTTTTTTTTTTACTTTGCTTTTAAAATACTTTTGAGCAAAAACAGCAAGCACATTAGCACATTTCTCAAACATTCAATACAACACACTCATTGTCCTACTGCTGCAGACACTGCTGGACAGCAAAAACAGTTGTTTGAGGTGTTAATTAACAGCACTTGGATTGTAGTCGTATCTTTGACACTTCAGGAGGACATTGTTGGGGAAGATCTGAGAGCGAACTACACACCCTGCAGTTTATCTACTTTCTTTGGATTGAGCCACATAACTGCCATGAATAACTTAAAACAGGCTACAAGAGAAATTTATATGGTGCCCAGGAATAAATGCAAGCATTTCTGAAGATGGTTTGTAAGATGCCTGCTACTAACTTCGATGTTACTGTACCTGAATTGAATAGGAAGACAACAATTTCCTTATGTTTATTATGACTCATATAAAGGGGGCCTTGAAATGGATTTTGGGAAGGGGCAAGAAAGCATTAAAACAAGAGCATGTTAATATTGCTGGCGCCACATTGGCCATTTTTTGGAAAAGTGTACACATTTTTTTTAACTGCCACCCAGAATGATTTTGATGCACTAAAACGGTTTGGAAAATAAAACCACAAAAACACATTTTTGAGTTCCTAGGTGGAGTTTTCCTTTGACTCCTAATAACTAGACAGTCTGGTAAAGTGTTTGTGCATCTGACTCCAAAGCACAGACATGAGAGTTTAAGGCCTGCATGCCCAAACAAGCAAGCAAAAACTTCCTTTGCAAATGTTCTAGCTACAGATAAGACATCATCTAATAAGTATCCACAAAATTATTGCTAGTTATACAGACTACATTTATTGCATGTACCCAGGAGTTACTTTGTACAGTAACAATATATTTTCTCCCACTACCTTTTCCACAACAGAGACGTTACTAAAAAAAATCAGTGCAGTTCGCAACCAAATCACCTGTGTTCAGTTCTACTAGAGTCTTTCATTAAACTCTTCCCAAGGAAATTATATACTTTTATTAATAACTGAGTTAACCTGAAAATATGAACTATTCAGATCTAAAGTTTCAAATATTTACATTTACAATTACTATCAAGGCATCATTTCTTGAGAGGTCAACAAAACTACTGCTTTGCTCAATTCAGTATTTGATCTGCCTAGCACTAACATGAAACCTGAGAAATTTTTCAGCTGAACTTTAGTTTACCATCACAGACAAATGAACACATTAGTTATAACCTATGTGTGTGCATATATGTTTGACATAATTATACAATATGAAATATGTAAACAATCACTAAAAAAGTACAGTTTTGTACCTACCATAAATGTAGATGTTCGAGGATCCACATTGCTGCAGTCCTTACTATTGGGTAGTCCGCTGTCCAGTCGGCCCGAATACCAGAGTATATGGCTGACGTCGGTCAGGGCGCATTAGACTGACGTCAGTACGTCAGGGTACTAATGCGCATGACCGACGCCATATCCTCAGTCTTTTCTTGCCCCAGATGTCAGAAGACCCTAAAAAGACAAGGCCCAAAATACCTGCACCAAAAATATGTACAATATATACAAAAATATATACAAAATATCAGCATATAACCTCACCTACACAACCACCCCTAAACACAGAGGGAAGGAGGGAGGTATTGGACTGCAGCAATGTGGATCCTCGAACATCTACATTTATGGTAGGTACAAAACTGTACTATGTTCTTCGTTCCACATTGCTGCAGTCCTTACTATTGGGTAGAATCCCAAAGCAGAGGTAAGGGAGGCTGGCAAATCATAAAGAAGTAGGAGCTGACAACATGCCTTGCAAAACAGCTGTGGCAAAACCAGCCCTAGACTTAGAGTAGATAGGAAGGTGATAATGCTTAGAGAAAGTATGCACTGAACTCCAAGTAGCTGCCTCCAAAATATCCTTAGTTGCCACCCCCCTTAGAAATGCTGTTGAAGTGGCAGTAGCCCTAGTGGAATGAGGCCTAATCCCAGCTGGAATCTCCTTGCCATGATGGGAATAACAAAATGCAATGCAAAACCCAATCCACCTAGAAATAGTTTGTTTTGACACAGGCTTGCCCTGTGAACTCAAAGCAAAAGAAACAAACAACTGCTGAGACTGCCTAAAATCCTTAGTCCTGCTTAAATAATAACGCAATTGCCTGTGTACATCTAAAGTGTGCAAAATCTTTTCCCCTTTATTTTGGGGTCTGCATAAAAAGTAGGCAAATGAATAGTTTGGTTTAAAGCCACACTAGAAACCACCTTAGGCATAAAGGAAGGATTAGTGCGTAATGATACCCTATCCTTATGGAAAATCAAAAGGGCTCTACTGCCATAAGGGCCTGCAACTCAGACACCCTTCTTGCAGAAGTAATAGCCAACAGAAAAGCAGTCTTCCATGACAAGTATTTCAATTCAGCAGTAGCCGCAGGCTCAAAAGGTTGTAGAGTAAGTTTTTCCAACACAAAATTGAGATCCCAAGCAGGAGTAGGAGCTCTCACGTGGGGTCTTATATTCTTTGCCCCTCTAAGAAACTGCTTGAACAAAGGATGCGAAAACAATGGTGGGTCACAATCATAGTGAGCTGAAATTGCTGCAGCATGAATCTTAATGGAAGAAAAGGACAAACCTTTGTCCAATAACTCAGTAAGATATTGAAGAGCCACACTCAAATTAGGCTCAAGAAATCTCCAAATTCTTTGCTGTACTCCAAAATAAAAATCTCTTCCATTTCTCGTACACTTTCCTTGAACTAGGTCTTCTAGCTTCCATAATCACATTTTAAAACTTGTTGAGGAAGTTGAGACCTGCTGTGTTTCAACACAGAATATGCCAGGCTGTTAGATGAAGAGAGTGAAGCTTGACATTGAGCAGATGACCGTCCTTCTGAGATAACAGATGAGGAATCAAAGGTAAAAGGCCATGGAGGCTTCCTTACCAGACTCCTTAGTAGTGGGTACCAGTGTTGCCGAGGCCAATCTGGAGCTATCAAAATCATCCTTGGCTTGTCTTGTCTGACTTTTAATAGCACCTTTGGAAGAAGAGGCAGAGGTGGAAAGAGCATACACATGAAGGTTTTTCCAACTGAAAGACAGAGCATCCACTTTCCAAGCTGTGTGATGAAACCCCTTTGTGCAAAACTTTGGCAGCTGGTGGTTTAGTAAAATATCAAAGTAGGCGGGTATGGGGTGCAGGGGTCTTGCCCCCTGCATAAGCGTGAGTACTGTTTTATTTTTAGTTTTTGGCATGTGTTTTTTTTTTATTTGTTGTTTGTTTTTTTGTTTTGGTGAAATTACTTTTTCGATAAAATGCACTTTCATGAACATGAAAGTGAGTTAGATCTTGTACGTTTCGATGAAACATACTTTCAATGGATCAACATACACACACACACACACACACACATATATATATATATATATATATATATATATATATATATATATATTTATTTATTTATTTATATATATGTGTACATATATGTTTATGTGTACACACGTGTTCAGCTTCCATGACTTTCTTCTGTTCTCACTGTTTACTTAGTATGTATACTTTAAGGTAACACAAAAATATGGTATCATATGGTACAGCATGCTCTCTCTCTCTTTTTTTCTTTTTTAATGTGAGTGTTGACAGAAGCTACAGCTCTGAATGTGCGCTGTTCTGTATTCCTCTACCAGTGGGCTGCCATGGGTATGGAATGCAGAGCAAATTGTCTCCTAAGAAGTGTCCAGCTTAATGTCACCTCCAACCACAACTCAAGTCTAGAAATTGCATTTGTAACTTATTAATCCATCTTAATGCTTGTATCAGTTCTAACCCTATACTGCACAGAAATGTTTGTGAGTTTGTAAGTTGTTGTTTGCATGTCTTTGTCTTGTACATCTGTTACATTTCTTGAAATGCCCACTTACCCAGTCATCACATGAAAAATATCCCTCTGCTTCAAAATGTGTAGTCTAGTGTACCATGTCAGTCAAAAGATTGGACTATCGGTATACTTATCTCTAAAAGATATATTTTATATATAAATTGTATGGCTATCAGTATACTTCTCTCTAAAAGATATATTTTATATATAAATTGTATGCTACAGTTTAAAGCTTGTGCTGACTAAAGTTTAGCTTTTGTAGTAAAAATCACATTTCCTCAAATACAACCCCTACTATCATGTTTTTGTAATGCTATGAATTTAGAAGGCATAAAAGTTCTACAAACACACACACAAAGTAAAGCATGTGGCAAGACTTATTGTTTTCACTTATGCAAATGCCCTGTGTCCATCTATAACAGTGTATTCATCATAATTCATGTGCTCAACCAGTCTCTCATATCTGCTACTTGTTATGTACTTTCTACATTGTACTTTCCCTTAACATTACGTTACACCTAACGTCTTCTCATTACATAGTCATGCTGTACATGTTCTTGAAATTCAGCTAGAGGTCTGTCTTATTTACCCAGGAGCAATGTACACTGCAGAAAATAATTTCTTTCTATATAATGAAAGTACACTTGTGTAAAATCTTAACGGTAGGTGTCCTTCCCTTCGCTGTTGAAGTATTCATTACATTAGGGACTCCCTGCCCAAGGCAGCCCAATGTCCAGCCAGTATACCAAAGCCTTAGGTTGCTTTAAGGTACACTTTATGTCACAAGCATGCTCCTCGCATAGTGTAGGGCACAAAGGTGATGTCCGGATGTACCACCCTCAGAACTGAAAGCCCCTGTAGGAATGACAGTCCATGGAAAACCAAGAGGTAACCAGTACATGCAGAAGTGAAATGGGCCAGGGGAAGGAGGGAAGGAGTAAATACTACAACAGTGATAGGAAGGATATCTACAGTTATAGTAAGATTTTACACAACTGTACTATTACATTAGGGAGAGTGCCAAAGCACAAGAAGAAACTTGGGAGGAGGAAGGACCAGCAGAGCTCTTTAGGAAGCCATGAAGGGTGGTCCTAGCAAAACCAGCTCTAGCTCTAGAGATTTCATCCAACTTGTAGTGCTTGGTAAAAAGTCCAGGTAGCTGCCTCAAGAACAGAGTTAGTATTCAAACCCTTGAAAAAAGCACCAGAAGAAGACACAGCTCTAGTAGAAAGCCTTTACAGAATAAGGATGGCTCTTACAATGAAAAGAATAATAAAAGGAAGTAACTTTAGAGATCCAAGAAGAAATACTTTGCTTGGATACAGGCAATCCTAGGGACCTATGATGAAAAGAAACAAAAAAATCCTCTAAAGCTGACAGTACAGGAGGATTGGGTGTAGGTTCTGGAAATTTTTTTTGTAACACCTCATAGTATTTTCTGAGGGACTAAGAAACTCACTGTTCTCCACTGAAAATGCTGGCACATTCTAAGAACAGTCCCAGAGAAAGAACCCCCCCCCCCCCCCCCCATAGGAAGAATCAGAAACTGCCTTCTCCTCTGAGTGTGAATCAAAAATCTGAAGAAAACATCTTGCATCTGTCCCTGCATCTTCCTATTCAGATTCAAAATTGTGAATCTCTTCAGGAAGACAGGAATCCCTCTTTTTTACCAAAAGCTACTTTCCAAGAAGGATCAATAGCCTGAAAACCCTGAGCCAGAACAAGTAAACTACTCCTATACAAAGAAATTTGAAAAGAGTAGATACATGCTTGGTTTTCTGTTTATTTGCCACAAGAAAAATGAGGTCAACCATGTTACTACTGGTAGTAGCCTCTTCCCCAGGGATGGGCACAGCATTCTAACCCAACAGGATAACCTTCCCTGCTCCTTTTCCCAGGACCAACAAGAGTAGTTCTCCCTTGCCTACTAAGAGGATCAAATAGCCAACAGAGGTTGTGGCTAACCCCTGGTCCAGAATGGCTGTTGGTGCTACACCAAAACGATCCAGGGATAAAAACAAAATTAGTGTTCTGAGGTACAACAAATGGCTACAGCAGAGTCACCCACCTGCAGCAGAGACAAATTGCTAGCCTACTGTAGTGGCAAAGGCGATTTGCCAACTTTTTCTTTTTGTGGCTGGAAGAGGGACCAACTGTGAGACCCAGAATCTGTTTCATGGTCAAGCTGAAAATGGTCACTCTTTCCCAGGGAAGAAAAATGTCAATTGCCAGTAAACACTACCAGTCCACAAACGTGATTTTTTGACAGAAAAAATACACTAAAAACACTTTAAAATACTATGCCAGCACCACAAATGAATAGCAAACATGACTTCTTCACAGAAAAAAATGTTTTCAGTTACTTTACAATACTTTTAAACTGACTGAAAAAAAAATACTGCTCTATTTAAAAGTACGTTACAGTCTTGAGAGACAGTTTGTTTAAACAAAGCACTCCTAGCTTTAAAATAACCTTCCTGAAGAAAAAGTAATAAAACAAAAATGGAAGTTTTTTCCCCACAAAAGGAACTTATCTGCCCTGAAGGGGAAAATTGACTGTCGATACTCAAAAAGAATCAAAGAGCATACTCTTCAGCAGCAGTAAAGTTCGAATGGCTTCATGCATAAACTTGTCTTTTAGTCAGCTTGGCTTGAGCTGCTTGACCGTTTGGGTGAGGGAACATGCCCTGAAGCTTTGGAAGCTGGTCAACTGTTATATCCTTGGTAGGATACAACCCATACAGCTAAGGCTACTGCAACAGTGATCAATACAATGAACATCAGATATCAACTTTTTTTTTTTTACTTTGCTTTTAAAATACTTTTGAGCAAAAACAGCAAGCACATTAGCACATTTCTCAAACATTCAATACAACACACTCATTGTCCTACTGCTGCAGACACTGCTGGACAGCAAAAACAGTTGTTTGAGGTGTTAATTAACAGCACTTGGATTGTAGTCGTATCTTTGACACTTCAGGAGGACATTGTTGGGGAAGATCTGAGAGCGAACTACACACCCTGCAGTTTATCTACTTTCTTTGGATTGAGCCACATAACTGCCATGAATAACTTAAAACAGGCTACAAGAGAAATTTATATGGTGCCCAGGAATAAATGCAAGCATTTCTGAAGATGGTTTGTAAGATGCCTGCTACTAACTTCGATGTTACTGTACCTGAATTGAATAGGAAGACAACAATTTCCTTATGTTTATTATGACTCATATAAAGGGGGCCTTGAAATGGATTTTGGGAAGGGGCAAGAAAGCATTAAAAGAAGAGCATGTTAATATTGCTGGCGCCACATTGGCCATTTTTTGGAAAAGTGTGCACATTTTTTTTAACTGCCACCCAGAATGATTTTGATGCACTAAAACGGTTTGGAAAACAAAACCACAAAAACACATTTTTGAGTTCCTAGGTGGAGTTTTCCTTTGACTCCTAATAACTAGACAGTCTGGTAAAGTGTTTGTGCATCTGACTCCAAAGCACAGACATGAGAGTTTAAGGCCTGCATGCCCAAACAAGCAAGCAAAAACTTCCTTTGCAAATGTTCTAGCTACAGATAAGACATCATCTAATAAGTATCCACAAAATTATTGCTAGTTATACAGACTACATTTATTGCATGTACCCAGGAGTTACTTTGTACAGTAACAATATATTTTCTCCCACTACCTTTTCCACAACAGAGACGTTACTAAAAAAAATCAGTGCAGTTCGCAACCAAATCACCTGTGTTCAGTTCTACTAGAGTCTTTCATTAAACTCTTCCCAAGGAAATTATATACTTTTATTAATAACTGAGTTAACCTGAAAATATGAACTATTCAGATCTAAAGTTTCAAATATTTACATTTACAATTACTATCAAGGCATCATTTCTTGAGAGGTCAACAAAACTACTGCTTTGCTCAATTCAGTATTTGATCTGCCTAGCACTAACATGAAACCTGAGAAATTTTTCAGCTGAACTTTAGTTTACCATCACAGACAAATGAACACATTAGTTATAACCTATGTGTGTGCATATATGTTTGACATAATTATACAATATGAAATATGTAAACAATCACTAAAAACATGGCTGGAAATGTAGCTCATTCAATAAAGGAAGCTGCTACATATGCCATACACTTATATTTTAGAGTCCTACTACCTCCAAACCAACACTGAGAGACGTTGAACAGTTCAGTAACTATAGCAAACACAACTCCTAAAAAAATACAACTTTTGGTGTGGCAGGTGTTAAAATGTTCATAAATACATATGCAGGTTGGTCCATCTTTCAAATGTGAAGATATTCATTGTGGAAGAGAGATTCTCATTTTCTTTCAGACATACCACTCTCCAATGCACTTCGTGTGTTTTACTAATTTCTAAATGCAGTTCTATATCCACAATCCCTGTATTCAAAGTTATCGAACAGTGAATCAATAACTATTTGAATATGTAAAGGGACACCAAGGGATGTTAAAATAAGCTGAGCATCTCAAAAGTGCTATCTAAAGCAAATATACTGCACTCTGCACATGACTAAACAGGTGCATATTTACTAACCATCATTAACACAAGGAAGTTATGTAAATAATTAAAAATAGAGAGAAAGAAATGTGGACACAAAGTCTGATTTCACAGAACAGATTTCATCACAATTCATAGTTCAATAATTGAAGGCCTATGGCAAGGCCATCTTGGAATGTTTCAATGTTATGTTAATAAATCATGACAATTAAGTGATAAAAACATTATTAATTACTTTTAGATTAGCTAAACTGCACGTTTATTTACCTACAGAATATCAGCTGCTTACAAAAATATTCATATAAAACTTCCTATCTACCTACAGTACACATTAAAGTCCAAAGGACATGATGTATAAGGACATTAAATCTCTATCAGTCTAAATCTGTCATTCTAAATTGCTGAAAGCAATTTAGGGCAAGTCCCTGTCTTTGACATTTTATCCCCATCCGCTGTAACAAAACAGCAGGTTGTCACTTTACTCTAAAGCCTGTCAAGCAGCAGTATGGCACTTAGTATGCTACAAGTCAGAAATGGGTTTCTGAAATATTTAGAATGGGAAAGTGAAAATATGAAGTACCCAGGACAGGATTACACTGTACCCTGGATATATCCAAGGCAGTCCATTACCATCTTAATGATCTACAGAAGTGTACCAAACTATATATTTTTAACGTGACTAAGATGGTGCTAAACAAACATTTTTTTCTAATAATCATAATACATTAGTAACACACACAATGCATTCAAATGTGCATCTGCATCTTTTAAAGGTTTCGATATATACATTTCTGAAGTTCTCAGTAGTCTGACCATACATATCTCATACCTCAGTTAAGTGTGGCGCACAAACTCTCATAGTCTTTCAAGACTAAATATCCCTCTTCTGAACTGCCCTAACTAGTAATAGTAGCTCGCAATGCACATCAGGATTCCAACTGAAACCTTGACAACACAGCTGAAATGGTATTTTGCTGGTGGAAGGCTGGTGACATCTATGTGCATACTTCAACTTCTGGCAAACTACTGATTGCAGTCAATAAATAAAAGGACAGTAATTTGAACTTCATATCCTTCAGATGAAAATCTATGTTAATGCAAAGCTTGTTATACTAGCAGCTAAGTATATAAGAACAATATTTAAATTATGTCCCTGATTTTGGGCCTTTAACCCCCTACTACTTTTTGGACTTGTCCCTAACTATTGTGCTAAGGGGAAGAGGACAATTGCTGCCTTCTCTTATAAAGCAGTTTGAAATACATTATGTTGCCATTAATTTATTTTGTTTAATTTAATTTCACTCAGATACCAGACATGCACAGACAACAAACTAGCTATAACTGCCTGATACAGGGGCTCTCTGTGGATGAAAGAAACTAGAACTGACAGGAGTCGAGCTGGTCTGGGTAGCTTATGAGGATATCCCAAGGGCATTTCTGCTGGAAAGGGTACCAGGTAGTGTCTACTGACTGGAGACCCCCAGAACAATTACAAAACATTTTGCAGGGATTATATCTCACAGCTTGTCTGGAGACATCTGGTGAAACCAAATCACAGAATGAGTTGGAGACGATCTGAGGCACTTGGGAAGTCTTGTTTATGCTTCTTGGTTTGCTATTACTGTAACCCTCATCAGGACAAGCAGTTTAGAAAATGTATGACTTAACAGAACAGTAAAAGTTGTCCTACCATATGCAAACCATAATCTCCAACAAACACAATATGACACTAAAGTGGGAAAAGTTAACATTTCCAAGTCTAAGTCTGATTTCCGGTTTCCGCCATAACACTTTATCCACTAAAGGACCATGTAGCCATCACAGTACTCTGTCCACTAAAGGACCAGATGATCTGGTTCTCTGTAACTTATTAGGTTGCATAGCTCTGTACTGGTCTCATCCAATCTGCAGACCTAAATGGAAACACCATGAAATAAACAACTTTACAATATAATTTCCTGTCTTTACCTTGTACTGCACACACAATTCCAGAAACTATCTCAACACTGCCACCCTACACTACAGTCAGAATTAAGGAATTCCAGTCTTGGAGACTAAACTAGCACACAATGCCAAGCACCAATTTTCCACTTGATCATCAAGGCACACTCCTTCCCTGTTTTCCTTCCTATTTCACCTGTAAAGATATGAAATGACCAGAAACTACACCAAGCATTCACTTCTTCCACTACTACTACACATTTCTTCCTGTCATTCTTCTCATCATTCAATATTAATTTATTCATCTTATTTGAGTTTGCAAAACATTTCCTGACAGTATGATGCAAGCTCTGAAGCAGTTAAAGTAGTGGAAAGCAACTAACTATATCATTCATCCCCTTTATCCCCCATTTACTACATGAAGTTGGGTTATCCTGTCAACTGTCGCCATCCTTCTCAATTAAATGCCAATCTCCTACCTTCTCGAATGTCATGCCTGACTGTCACAGGTCTTCTCTCACACAATCCATCTTTGCTGAATGCCCTCATTTCCTCTTGTCTTTTTCATGTCTGTCCCAAATCATCTTTACCAGACTGGCTTCTGCTTTTCTGCATGTGACCAAACTACCATAATCTATTCTTTCTGACCTTCTCTGCAACTGGAGCTACTTTGACTTCTGTTATGATCTACTCATTTCTCCGTCTACCCCAGTGTGCATCCAACCACCTGTTTCAGACACTTCATCTCCATCACCTCTAGCTTCCTCAACTGCTCTGCCTTTACTGCCCAGGTTTCTGTACCATACATTAGTACTCGTCACACCACTGTTTGTACACCTTACTTTTCAGCTTCTGTGGCATTCTTTTGTCATATACTACCCTTTCCACTCAGTGTCAGTTGGCACCCCCTCTGATTCTAGCTTTGACCCCCTCATTCAAAATTCCCTTCTCCACCACCACCACCCCCAGATACCTGAAGCTGTTAACTTGTTCCATATTTTCCCTTCTACTTAAGGTTTCAGCTTCTTACAATTTCTCCCATCTGCTGCCATTACAACTATTCTATCTGCATTCAGTTTTATCCCATGTGACTTCAGCTTTGCATTCCATTCCATTCCACATCCTTTGCTGAAGCTCTTGTTCAGAGTCTGCCTGTAATATCACTTTGTTGATCTGTCCCCTCCAACCTGTTTGTTGATGAAGTCCATTACCAGTATGAACAGCAGTGGGCTCAGAGCTGAAGCCTGATGCAAACCCTCTCCCACTAGGAACTCCTCTATGAGGCCGAACATTGTTCGTACTTGAGTCATTGGGTCCTTGTACATAGCCTGAACTAATTATACCAATGTTTCTGGGATGCTGAATGAATACAGGAATGCCCAAATCAGCTTTCTTGGGGCCCTGTCATATGCTTTCTCCAAGTCTAGGAAGGCCCAGTTGGACTCTTTCTTCATCTCTAGCATCTTATCAACTATTTGTTTCACTGCAAACATCAGGTCAGTTGTGCTGCATCCTGATCTGTATCCAAACTACACATCTCCCATTTTACTTTCTACTACTCTGCATATTTGTTTTATCAATCACCCTCTCCAGAACTTTCATGCAATGTGACAAGAGTTTGATACCTTTGTACTGCCCACAACTATGGATGCCTCCCTTTGCTTTTGTTCACTGGCACTAGTATGCTTATTCACCAGACATCTGGGATATGCCTTTCACTCCATACTTCTACGAGTACCCTCAGTAGCCATTTCTCCCCTATCTCAAGCAACACACTAATCAGATTTATGTCAGTTTACTGAAAAAACACACTGTCGAAACCCATATGGTTGGGGCCACATGGTCGACAATGCAGTTCCATCGAAAATAATGGACAATAAATCCACACAGTACCCGCAAACAACACAATGTTTTTGCAGGGGCAAGGCCCCCCCCATGCACCCACCTTCCACGCCCTGCTAATTATTTATTCCAACTCTGAGATTGCACTACAGTGGGGAAAAAGGCAAATTCCTTAATTCCTACTGTACAGTGATTTCAGTCAGAACAGTTCAACGAACTAAACTGTCGACCATATGGGCTTCGACAACTTGGTTCTTCAACCAATGGACATAGACCCCCATTCTAGATCATATCTGCTGTGATCTCATCGGAGCCCGTTGCTTTCCCTGACTATTTTCCTTAGTGCTTTTTTTAAATATACCCCTCTAGTTGATCTAGAAGAAGTAATAACAGACTTAGCAGCTGAGTAATAACTTGATATTCATAGGTTCATAGGTTGGTAGGTACTAGGCTATCAGCGCTGGGGCCTATACAAGCCAAGCCAAAAAGGTACCCTGAATTTTGCCACCCAAGAAAATTATTTTCCTGTGCCACTGTCGCGCAGAGCCACAGAGATGATCCCCGGGGTGAATTTCCTATTTCCCATCCAATCATCAAGATTTTTCTTGAAGACTGCTAATGAGGAGCTTTGTTTGATAAAGATAGGTAGTTTATTCCAGAGTATGGGAAGTCTCTGGGACAGGAATCTATCCCTCCAGCATGTTCTGTTTATTGTGGTGACATGGTCTAGGTCTCTAGAGCGTGTAGCTCGGAAGGATTGGGATTTCTTTAAGTGGAGCATGTCCAACAGCTCTGGGTTTGACATAGCTTTGTATGTTAGGCAGAGATTACCTCTGAGCAGGAAATATGCGACTGAGTAAAGCTGGAGATTTTTTGAGATGGTCTGCGTAGGGCATCTGTTTGAGGCTGGTAATCCTCTTTGTGAGGTATTTCTGCGGCCTTTCCAGTTGTTGTAGATGTCTTGTGAGGTACATACCAAATGGTGCGTTGTACTCTATAATGGGTCTAATGAGTGACAAGTAGAGGGGAACAATGACCTCTTTTTTTCTGGATGAGAAACCTTTTGTGATGGTGTGCCACGTAGAAGGATTTCCTGACTACTGTGGTGATGTGATTATCAAAGGAGAGACTACTGTCCACCTGTGTCCCAAGGTCTCTTATCACACTTTCGGTGTTAAGTATACTACCGCCTATGTTGTAGTTCATTGGTACAGAGTTTGTACCAAAGGGGATGACAACACACTTTTTGGCATTGAGCTTGAGGCCATGGCGTTGACAACAGGCATTTGTTTCAGTGAGGCCCTTTTGTAGGATGTCCACGTAGTTAGGAGTTTTGATTATGGCTCCTAGTTTGCAGTCATCTGTGAACTTCGTTAACCAAAGACCCTCTGTGTTAGCCTGTACTTCAGAGAAGTAGATATCAAACAGGAAAGGACCCAGGACTGAACCCTGTGGTACTCAACTTCTCACTGGTCTGAAGTCAGATTTGGAGTCTGCTACTTTCACTGTGTGGGTTCTGTCAGTGAGACAGCTGGCCACCCATCTTGTGACATAGGGATTTATACCTAGTTTAGTGAGTTTATCTATAATTCCAGAGTGGGGGATGGTGTTGAAAGCCTTGGCAAGATCTAGATAGGCTATTTGAACCACCTCACCCTTGTCTACGGCTTTGGTGACTGCTTCACAGAAGTCTATCAGGTTTAGGAGACATGATCTGCCTTTTACAAACCCGAACTGGGTGGGGTCCAGAGTTTGGAGATTACCAATGTCTTTGTTTATAAGTTCCATGATGATACATTCCATGGCCTTGCAGACCAGGCTAGTCAGGCTAATGGGGCGGTAGTTCCCGGGGTCCATGATGGCTCCCCCCTTGTGGAGTGGGATAACCATACTTGTGCGCCATTCAGCAGGCACAAAGCCTGAGGTAAGGCTACGATTGAACATGATACTTAGGTGGGGTGCCAGTTCGTTCTGTAGTTTGTGTAGAATGCAGCCTGGGATGTTGTCTGGTCCCATGGATGATGTGTTCTTGGCTTTGGAGAGTGTGGTTTTTACCTGTGCAGCTGTGATTACAGGAACTTTGCATTCTTCCGGTATAGAGATGGGCTCTTTAGGGGGTGAGAGGGGGGTAAAGTTAGCACTGAACCTATCTGCTAGGGTGTTGGCAGTATCAGTTGGGTCTGTATATTTAGTGCCATTGTGCTGTAACTCAGAGCAGATCTGAGTGTTACCATTGAGATTCTTGACAGTTATAGAATGCTTTGTGGTTGTCTTTAGAATCAGTGGCAATTTTGTTTTCGTAACTAGCTTTGGAGGATTTTACCAGGGATCACAGCTTCTTACTGAGGCTGACCAGGGAGCTCCTCCACTCATGGGATTTTACTCTCTTTTGCAACAGTTTCTTCCTTCTGTTGTACAGCTTGTTTATGGCAGGGGACCACCAGATTGGCTTCCTTTTTTTGGAGGATAGCGTCTTGGTTCTGTTTGGGATAGCATGATCCATGTACTCTAAGTGCTTATAAAGTGCAATTGTGTAGGATTCAGTAGTCGTAACTGTACTGTCCATCTGCATGGGTGTCATGAAGTTCATCACTTCTGTCTTAAGAAGCATGAAGTTGGCTTTGGAGAAATTTTTTACCATGGTTTCCTTAATGGGGGGTGGGGGCAGGATGCGGATATCTAGGGTAATTAGCTTATGGTCAGATTGGACCAATGAGGCGTTGACTTCAGGTGTGGAACACCGATCACTCATGTTGGTAATGACTAGATCTAGGATATTGTTGCCCCTGGTGGGGGTGTGGATAAGTTGATCCAGGGCATTGGAGTTTATGAATTCCAGAAAGCGTTGAGCAAAGGAGTTGGTACATGAGTAGTTTTCCCAGTTAATGGTGGGGTAGTTGAAATCACCCATTATTAGGGTGTTTGGTTGAACCCTAATATTTTCCAGTACATCAAGAAAAGAGGAGAGGGAATCCTGGGGCATGGTGGGTGATCTGTAGCAAGCTACAATTTGGATTGCAGTTTTGCCCAGAGTTAGTTGCACTTGGATAAACTTGGCTGCATTATGCTGAGCAACTAGCCTGGAGATGCAGATATCCTTAATGAATATGGACACACCTCCGCCTTTGGTATTCCGGTCCAGTTTACATGGCCGAAAAGTGTGGTATGAGTAATAGCCTGGTAGTGCAGGGGTGCTCTCCTGAGCCTTGAACCAGGTCTCAGTCACTGCACAGATATCAATGTTCTCCATTTTAAGGAATTCCTTGAGTGAGTGCATTTTGAGATTTAGACTTCTAGCATTGAGTAGCATCACCTTCAGTTTTTGCTTGCCTGTTCCTGTTACGGTGGTGAATTTGTCATTTGAACCTTGCCTAAAAAATGCGCTATAGGGGCGGCAAGAACCTTAGCCAGTATTTGGAATCCCAGGGGTGACAGGTGCAGGCCATCACTGGCAAAGCATCGTGGTCTGTCGACCATGTCACCCCAGGCAGACAGATACCGAATCCCTTTAGAATGGCAGAAACAAACTAAAGAAACAAATACCTCCCATACACTACAGAAGTGCTAAAATCTGTGGCACACTTCCTGTACTGTTTGTGTGCATGTACGCTGCAACATAAGGAACTGAAGCATATTATATTCCAAGTTATAGAGAAAAAACACACACAAATTACAGTTAGAGTTAAAAATATTAAAGAAAAGTGTTGTGATTTTGAATTGTCAACATGTTGTACAATTGCATATAAACAGTGAAATCTCAAACTTAGTTGAGATATGACACATTATACATCCTTAAAAAGGAATATTACTCTATAAAGAAGTAATCGTAATTGAAGAAACAAAGGCTCAGCAACAAAACAGTTCAGAAAAACATTTTTGTATCTTCATTCAAAACCGTTTTCCTGCTAAGTATGTGCAGTACCCTGTTGCAGTGGGTATTAGTAGGAAATAATAGAACTTCTTGGAACAGGGAGGCTTTACCGCTTGCAGCATTTCCCCTATTACCAGCCCTGGGCAGTTTAAGAATTTCTGTTTAATATTACTGTCTGATTAAATCCTCAGGACACGGGAGGGTCCATCACAAAGATATGGAACAGCTATAACGAGGTAACTGTCAACACAAGGACAAAAGTACAAGACTGAATACAATTTTGTTAAGAAAAGAGAGTAAAGTGCAGGTTATTTTTCTGACTAAAGCTGAAACTATCACATGGAGGTTAAGAGGTAAATTGTATCAATTCGACCCTCCCCCAAATTTATACACATTAACATGATTTATACAGCTGCATGATCTTTGAGTTACATTGTTACTTATTTACAATAGTTCTACAGATGATGATTTTCCTGTTCACACCACCTCTCACTCCTGGTTCTTTCTGTTTTGCAGTTTCTCATTCAATCATTCATTTACCCCAACCACCAAACTCACTGACCAGAGTTAAGTTCCAGACAGACTAGCCCTGGATTCATAACGCCTGCGCCAGGTGCAGGAGTAGCGTCGGCGTTCCAACAGCAAATATGGCCGCTAAGCGATCCAGGTACGAGCTGTTCCCACATGCAGTACCTGCGTATGCTACACCCGCACAGCTCCCTGGCCCTGTATGCTAATTACCCCATGTGCAGCAGTGTAGCATGCAAATAAAGGTATGTAGCGATCCAGGAAGTGGTGCAGGCGTAGTGTAAGCATGCAGAAATGTAAACCATAGAAAACGGTTTACATTTTTGCAAACATAAAATCAGAGCCATGACAGCCGACCAAACACATTTATTATATTGTTAATATATGCCAGTGGCCAAATATATAGCCATTGGGATAAAAAAAATGTACAAAATATAAAAAGTAACATTTAATATATATAGTCGCACTATCGCGACGTGGAAGCGCAGGGCAGCGGTGCGCAAAAGGGATCGCAAGGAAAATATAAAAATATAGAATAAAACTGCAATGTAACACATATCATGATTTCCTCATAATAGACTATGGCAGGCATGTTACACCATACTATGGCGCAAGGGTTGCTAAGGGGCTGTGACAGTGCTATGCGCGGTAGCTAGGAATTAGTAGGCAATGCCATGCAAATGAGAGGAGTAATAGTGAATCACAGATTCCCCACTGGTATAAGGATGCACCTCACAGCGTAGCATTATAACACCTAGGTGTGCCCTTGAGATAAAGATGACATCAAGAGAGGGGTGTGTCGCCATTGCTGTAAGCACATTGAAGCATTGCTAAACCGGTTTGCCCCTAGGTAGGCAAAGCTGCAGGACAGGGGTATGTTGAACTGGCCATAGCTTTGCCTAGCTGAGAGTACACAAGGTAACTGAGTATGCATGTGAACACAGATGAAAACGCGCCTAAACCTGGTAAATGGGTATGCGCGGCGCGCACTGCAGCTGAAACAGGAAGGATATAGGAAAGAAATAAGAAAATACAGCAGGGAAATTGGAGTACAAATGACTAATTAACACATAGGAGCCTACAGTGGGCCACTAACAACAGCTAACAAGGTTGCAAGCAGCTACCTGCAGAACAGGAAAGCGGAAGGGCTGTACTGCAAAGAAAACAGTAAAGTGTCAAAGCAGAACAAAGCAGATTTGCAGTATATCAGTTACAAGACACATTTTGCCATGACTGGGTAGGGAAAGTACAAAACAAGAAAGATGGCAGGTGGATGCATGCCTGATAATGGGAGGGTATCCAGGTTTAAAAGTGAATTAAAGGGCAACAGATTAATCAAGGCAGGCAAGCATAACTCCACAGTAAAGGCCCCACACTTGCAGTACTCATTGTAAAACCCATACTTAAGATACTCTGCAGCTGGAATAGCTCACACACACCCAATGACATCAGCAGCATCCACAGCACAATAGTATACAGTGTGAAAGCACCTCACACACATTTGTGTACTCCCATGCACTCTGCACCAGTGGTGTATACAGATGGGCAACTTTTAGTATGTACATGTTAGGGGCTGCCATAGCTTTGATCCACCAGAATGTGTTGGAGACTGAAGGTGGTGTGGAGGATGAGACACACGACTGCCTCAGGCACCAGAGGAGGAGGAGAGTGTTCAGACCCAGGGTAACCTACCGAGGGCTACATGATCTGGAGATAGTAGGGCATTACAGAGTGGACAGGGACATCCTACAGCAACTTGTGGAGCTGTGCTGGCCACGCCTCAGAGCCACAACAAACAGAGGGGAACCTATCCCAGTGGATACAAAGGTACATGTAATCCTGAGAATACTAGCTACAGGTACCTTTCAAAGACCAACTGGTGATACCATGGGTATCTAACAGGCATCAGCATCCAGGGTACTACACCAGTTCCTGGATGCCATGTTAACACATGCCAGTGAGCAGATATAATTCCCCCCAATGCAGGAGGAGTTGGCCAGCAATATGCGTCTCTTCCACTGTGTGGCAGAATACCTGGAGGTACTGGGTGCAATAGACTGCACGCACATACACATCAAGTCACCACCCGGTGAGCAGGGTAGGCACTACATAAATCTCAAGGGATATCCTCCATCAACTGCCAGGTTGTGTGCAATGCCCAGGGCATTATCATGGATGTGTGTGTGCTGGCAGCCCTGGAAGCTATCATGACTCCCACATCTGGCATGCCTCATAGCTGTATCAATTATTTGTCGGGGGGGGCATCCCAAATGGCCACCTGGTGGGGGATGCTGGCTATGCACTGGAACCATGGATGAGGACTCCCATCAAAAATGCGCACACACCCATGCAGGAATGCCATAATGAGGCACACGCACAAACCAGAATCATCATAGAGTATGTGTCTGGGATGCTGAAATCACGGTTCCGTTGCTTGGACATATCTGGTGGAGCCTTGCAGTACTCTCCAGGCACATGTACCAAAATCTTCAAAGTATGTGCCATGCTACACAATATGATTCTGCGGAAACAGCTGCAGCAAGGACAGAATGGTGAAGGTCTCACAGCCCACCACCATTGCCAAGGGCCCCATAGGCACAGAGGTACTCAGACCACGAACACCCTGAGCCAGCCACGAACACCCTGAGCCAGCCACAGTAGGCAGATGGAGGCGTGCCCAGTATGCCCTTGCCTTGGCAAGGAGGGAACGTATAGCACACACACTGACAGTGTAGGCACCTAGGGATTGACACCTTTCTCCATCTGCACACACAGTAAAAATGGATGGGACACACACAAGACTACCTGTAAATTGTCATGTATAGGCAGTCTACTGTGTGCATCCAACACAAGCACCCCTCAACTATTGCACACACAACTGCCATTGGCACAAGGTAAGTCAACAACTGAACAGTAAATTAAGCTATCAGCATGTCCTGATACTGTATGTATAGGTTCACAGGTAGGTACATGGCCAACTGCCAGAGGCCATTCGTAAACCTAGCCAAAATGTGTCAGCTTTTAACATCCCATTGATTCATTAACTGTCCCTCTGTGGAGCAGAGCCAATGGTGTGATCCCTGGGGTGTATCTACTGTTCCCCATCCACTCTTCAAGATTTCTCTTGAAGAGCGTTAGTGAGGGGCTCTGTATAATGTAGTTAGGGATGTTATTCCAAAGTATGGGGAGTGTCTGTGACAGGAATCTGTCCCTCCAGCATCTTTCAGTTATTGTTGTGGCAAGGTTCAGCTCACTACAGTGTATAGCTCACTGTGACATGGATTCCCATAGGTGGAGCATATCCATTAAGCCTGAGTTCGACATGGCTGTGTTGGCCAGCAGAGATCATCTCTGGGTAAATGAGATGTCACTGAGTAAAGCAGGAGTTTACTCAGTCTGACTGCATACAGCATATGTTTGAGGCCACTAATTCCCTTGGCAAGGTACATTCGTGGACCTTCCAGCTGATGGAAATGTCTTCTGAGGTACAGGCCAAATGTGTTATTATACCCTATGATGTGACTGATGACTGATGAGTTATAGGGACTAAAACCCCAGTATGTCTAGATAGGAACCCTTTAGTAATCAGATGGCCTACATAGAAGGATGTCCTAACTACTTTGGAGATATGACTGTCAAAAGAAAGATCACTATCTACCTTAGTCCCCAGATACCCCATTACTTCATCCGTATTAAAGTGGCTGCCACTTATGTGTTAATATGTGGGTGCTTAATATTCCACAATGGAATGACGATGCAGTTAGTGGCACTTAGCTGGAGGCCATGACTTTGACACCCTGTGTCGGTCTCTGTGAGGCCCCTTGAGGGATGTCTGTGTCAGCTGGACTATCAATCATGGCCCCCAGTTCGCAGTCACTGCCAAACATGGTCTGCCGTAGTCCACCTGTGTTTGCCTGTACCTCTGATAAGTATATGCCAAACAGTAGGGCTACCAGGACTGAGTCCTGTGGGACACCAGTCATGGCTGGTCAAGAGTTGGACCTAGAGACCACTAGTCGTACCATGTGGGTTCTGTGTGTAAGCCAGTTGGCAACCTAACCTGTGATGTATAGGTGTATGTACAGGCTGGTGTGTTTATCAATAATACCTGAGTGGGGCGTGGTGTCAAAAGACTTGGCGAGGTCCAGATAGTATGTGTGAACCACCTCTCCCCTCATGTAACATCTTGGTGACTGTATGCAAGATGTCAAACAGGTTCAGTAGGCATGAACTGCACTCAACCAAGCTGACCTGGGTTGGGTCATGTGTTTGGAGGTTATTAATGTCTTTGTTAACGAGTGCCCTGAGGATGCATGCCATACCATTGCAGACCAGGCTAGTCAGGTTTATGGGGTGGTAGTTACCATGGTCAGTTGTGATTCCACCTTGGTGGAGTGGAATAACCATTGCCACGCACCATTGTATGGGCATGTAGCCTGTGAAAAAGCCGAGGTTGAAAAGCTTAATTACGTGGGGGGTCAGGTTGTCTTGTACTGTTTGCAAAATGCAGTCTGGGACAACATCTGCCTCCATTGACACTGTGTTCTGCTGTTAGAGAGGGCCATTTCCACCTGTGTGTCTCTGATGTGTTGGATACTGTACCTTTCGGGTAGTGTTGTGGGCTCTTTAGGGGGTGAAGTATGCGCTGAATGTATCTGCAAGGATGTTGGCGAGATCAGTAGGGTCAGCATATTTTGTGCTATATTTCACCGGCACGGTGCAAATCTGTGCATAACCACTTAGATCCTTGACATAGCCAAAGAAGGCTTTGTGGTTATCTTTCGAATCCTTGCATATTTTCCTGTTGATGTTAGTCTTGGATGATTTCATGAGGGACCTATGTATCATACTAATAGTGGTCACGGATGTCTGCCCTTCATAGTATTTGTTGTTTGTCTGGAACACTGTCCTACTTCTGTAATACAGCCTGTTTATTGCAGGGGTCCTCCAGACTGGTGTCCTTGTCCAGCAGGAGTGAGTTTTTGTTTACCAGTGATGGCACAAGCCATACATCCATGTAGGTGCTTATAGATTGAATATGTAAATCTGTCTGTATCTTGAGCTGTGTTTCCCCTTAGCATAGGGGCTGCAAACCCCCCACCCCTGTCTCTAGTAGTGTAGATTTAGCTGTAGGAAAGATATACACTGTGGTTTCCATGGGTGGGGGAGATGTTAGGGTGTGGAAACAGTGAATCATTCATGGTCAGATCTAACCAGTGACTGGTTAACCTCTGCTGTGGTGCACCTGTTGCCCATGTTGGTGATGACCAGTTCTGGTATGCTTCCACCCATCATTAGGGTGGTTACCACCTGATACAGGGCATATGAGGTGATAAATTCCAGGAAGCTATGGGCATGGAAGTGAGCACTTGAGTAAGTTTCCCAGTTAATGGTAGGGTAGTTGACATCGACCAATAACAGGGTGTGCGGTAGGACTGTCATGTTCTCCACTGTCTCCAGGTAGGTGGAGTGGTGGTCCTGGGTCATGGAGGGTGATCTGAAGCAGGCCACAGTTTACATTGCATTTGTGGCTGATGTTAGCTGCACATGGATAATCTCAGAGGTATCATGCTGCCCCACTAACCTGGAGGTGTAAGTATTTCCGATGAATATGGATACACCCCCTCCATGTCTGTATCAGTCCATGTTCTGTGGCCAAAATGTGTGGTATGGGTTGTAGTCTGGTAGTGCAGGTGTGCTCTCAGGAGCCTTAAAATAGGTCTCAGTTACTGCACAGATGTTGATGTTGTCCATCCTGAGGAGTGCTGTGAGTGCATGCATCTTGTGATCACAACCCCTGGTGTTGAGTAGCATAACCCTCATTGATTCTGCTATTGTTCTTTTTACAGAGCTGGTTTTCACCTTTGAGACTCTCCTAAAAAAGGCACCATGGGGCACCAATAGCCTTGGCCA